>NW_007248866.1:130072-132541 GCF_000164805.1 Carlito syrichta
AATCCACTCACCTCAGCCTCCCAAGGTGCGGGATTACAGGCTGAGCCACCGAGCACGGCTGGAAGGAATCTTTTAAAGAAAATCTCACCTTGTACAGGGCGTGGTGGCTCAGGCCTACAATCCAGCAATTTGGTAGGCCATGGTGATAGGGATTGACAGAGCCCACGGGTTCAAGACCAACCTGGGCAAATTGGTGTGACCTCATCTCTACAATAAATCAAAAAATTAGCTGGATGTGGTGCCTGTAGTTTCAGCTACTTGAAAGGCTGAGGCGGAAAGATCACCTGAGCCCAGAAGGCTGAGGTTGTGGTGGCCGTGGGTGTGCCACTGCACTCCAGCCTGGGCAACAGAGTGAGACTCTGACTCAGAAAAAAAAAAAAAAAAAAAAAGAGGAAGAAAAAGAAAGGAGGGTCTTGCCCTGTCGCCCCAGGCTGAAGCTTAGTGGTGCAATCATAGTTCATTGCAGCCTTGATTCCTGGGCTCTGGCAATCCACCCACCTCAGCCTCCCAAGTAGATGGAACTATAGGAGCATGCTACCATGCCCGGCTTATTTTTTGATTTACTGTAGAGACAAGGTCTAACCAAGTTGTCCAGCTGATCTCGAACCCCCAGGCTCAAGCAATCCTCTCACCTTGGCCTCCCAAAGTGCTGGGATTACAAGCTGAGCCACCACACCCAGCTGACCCTTGTGTCTTAAAAAAGAAAGGAAAAAAGAAACTCACCATTAATCTAAAACTACAACAATAAAAATGAATTTTAAAAAGTTCCTTAAAGTCTGCATTTTATACAAAAGTAGGTTAATTAGGTTAGCATAAGGAGGCTCTTTAAAATGTTAACGTAGTAAACTAAGGAAAGATTTCCAGATAAATGGGAAGAACAAAGGTGGGAAATGTGAGAGACTTTGAGGTAAAAAATGGAGGAAAATGAAATGGGAGCCAGATTAAGAAGGGTGTGTGTCAGCTGGGTGCAGTGGCTCAAGCCAAGGTGAAAGGATTACCTGAGCCCACGGGTTCCAGACCAGCCTGGGCAACTTGGTGAGACCACGTCTCTACAATAAACCAAAAAATTAGCTGAGCGTGGTGGCACAAATCTGTAGTTCCAGCTCCTTGGAAGGCTGAGGCGGAAGCCTCACCTGGGCTCAGCAGGTCGAGGCTGCGGTGGCTGTGAGCGTGCCACTGTACTCCAGCTTGGGCGACAGGGACTCCAACTCAAAAAAAAAAAAAGGTTGTGTGAGAATCTGAGAGGCGTGAGGAGGTTGGGCAAGGAGTGGGGGAAGCAACAATGCACACTCAGGAAGGTGAAAGACTAATTGGTGGTGCGGGACGCCAAGGGGGCTGCCAGCTGGGTGTAGGTGTAAATGAAAAGAGAGGACGGGAAGTAGAGAAAAGTGGGAAAGGGGGTAGGTGGTCAAGGACGGGTGAAGAGGGAGCAGATACTTTAGGAGATTTCGGGAGGATGGATGGGGCAATGGCTTGGGGAAAGAGAGCAGGAATGCCAGGATGAGGTGGGTGGCTGAAGGCCCATCAAAGACCACCTGGGAGAGCTAGATGTGAGGGAAGCCAGACAGTTGAGGAGACAAGAGAATGTACACCAGTAAGCCTGCCCAGACTCAAACCGGAAAGGGAAACGGTGAGTGGCTGGGGAAAGGGTGGGGAAGGTGGAGGATAGATTTGAAAAGACTCCAGGGGAGTGGAATGATGGGTGTGGCCAAGACTCTGACCTAGACCTTACCCAGCTCCCCACCCTTATCTGGCTTCTGGCCTTAATGGTTTCTTCTTCCTGCCGGGAGCCTTGCTTCTAGGGGAGAAAGAGACAGGTGGGGAGGGAAGGTGGCGAGTGACCGGCCCAGGCAGTAAGTCCATTCTAGGATTGGAATGGGGGCCAGGAAGATGGAGGCTGTTGGGAGCCACGCTCAGAAGCCGGGTGTCCGGGGGGGGCGCTGGGACGGCGAAGGGGAGGGGGTTCAGGCGAGGCGCCCCTGGGAGTGGAAACTCCAAGAAGGCTGCTGAAGGTGGCGAGACTCAGGGATAGACCAGGGCCCCTCAAGGTGGGATCGGGCAGGATACGAGGCAGAAGGAAAATGAGAAGAGCAGAAAGTGGGGGCGAAAGTGGGGCCGGACGAAGAGCACTTAGGGCAGAAATCGGCAGGGAAGGGCGGTGCGAGGTTGGCCGGGGCGGTCCCCAGCGCAGGCTCCGCAGCGTGCCAGGCGCATCTGTTGGGAAAAGGGGAAGGGGCACCCGGGTGCCCGAGGGAAGTCCAGTCCGGAGGAGCGGACTCCTGACGCGGGTCTCCCGAGAAGCCTCCGCCTCCTCCCCACAGGCGGCCAAAGCCAGCAAGTGAAGGGGCGTGACCCGGGTGCTCAGGTTTCTTCCTACTCACCTGGGCAAGGAGGGGTGGGGGCCGAGACTTCCGGTTCAGGTGACTGTCCCTTCGGTGACGTCAGGTCACCCTCGGCCGCCCCTCCGGT
>NW_007248866.1:132561-133385 GCF_000164805.1 Carlito syrichta
GGGCGCGCCCCCGACGCCCTACATATACTCAGGTGCGCCGCACCTGTCCGCCCGCACCTGCCGGCTCATCTCCCAGCTGCCTCTTCCGTGGACCGCAGCCTCGGGCCGACAGCCCAGGATACTCTCCGGGGTTTGCCGGCACCCTGGACCGCACCCACAGGCCCCTCCACCTTTTGCTTGGGTAGGGTCGCCAAGAGCGCCGGAGGGAACCGCCTGGCCTTCGGGGACCGCTTTTGTCTGGAATTTGCCCCCGAGGAGTCTGCTCCCTCTTCTGGGATATCAGCACTCCACCGGAGGGGCCAGTCTGTGTGTACTTCGGATGACAAGAAGATTTGCAGTCACTGGCCAAAGACTTTTTTGACTTGGGTGACTTAAGAACGCCGCCTCAAGTTGTCTTTTGTGGGGCTGCCCCCAGATTTTGTTTGTTTCGCTGTAGCACGGCACCCCCAGGCTTCGAGGGCGGTAATGGCCAACTCGGGCCTGCAGTTGCTGGGCTTTTCCTTGGCTTTGCTGGGCTGGGTGGGCCTGGTGGCCTGCACCGCCCTGCCGCAGTGGCAGGTGAGCTCCTACGCGGGCGACAACATCATCACGGCCCAGGCCATGTACAAGGGGCTGTGGATGGACTGCGTCACGCAGAGCACGGGCTTGATGACCTGCAAAATGTACGACTCGGTACTCGCCCTGCCCGGTAAGGCCGCGGGACCGACGGGGCGGACGCGCCCGGGGCCGAGGTGGCGGGGCGGCGTGCGGGGCCTGGTCGAGGCCCCACGGCGGGGCGCGCCGGGCTTCCCGGGAGCTGGGAGAAGCGGAAGCGGCCGGGCCGG
>NW_007248866.1:133600-137442 GCF_000164805.1 Carlito syrichta
GGGCTGGGCGGGAGCGGGCCGGGGTTCCGGCGGCTGCACGTGGGCCCGCGCCCCGGCCGTCTGCGCTCCTCTTCCGCCCCAATCGGGCCTCCCAGGCTCCGGGAAGCCGGTCCGGAGGGGGCTCACCCCCTCCTCCCTCGCCCGGGGCAGGCAATGGCCTCTATTATTTCCCGCCCTTTTTCTAGGACAAAAGGGGGCGCAGGACAGGGGCCACGTCGAGGGCCGAAGAGCCGGGCGGTTTGTCAGCTGTGGGCCGCCGCCCGCGGCCTCTAATCTTATCGGCCGATTAGTTGAAGCCGCAAACTCGGCGGCCTTGATAGCGGGCTCAGAGCTGGGATACGGGCCGGAGAGTGCAGCCGGCGCGGGGTTCCTGGCCGCTGTCTCTGCTCCTCTTCGCTGTCCCCTTTCACCCTTCCCCCTACCCGGGACGGTTTCATCGAAACCCAGGCGCCCCGGGCGGATCCTTGGGCAGAGAGAGGGCGGGGCAGGAGCTGGAAGGCCGAGGCGCGGGGAGGGGCAGGAACTGCCTCGGACACCCAGGGGGCCCCAGGCCGGTGGCCGAATCCAGCGCTCGGCAGCGGAGGGTCCAGGGGTTAGTAGGTGCGGCGGGCCGCGCGAAAGCTGGATCCGTTTGAGGGCCGCCTGTATTTCCGGCAATGACCGCGTCCCTTCTCCTTCCCCGCAGCGGCCATGCAGGCCACTCGAGCCCTGATGGTGGTATCCCTGGTGCTGGGCTTTCTGGCCATGTTTGTAGCTACCATGGGCATGAAGTGCACACGCTGTGGGGGAGATGACAAAGTGAAGAAGGCCCGTGTAGCCATGACTGGAGGCATCGTTTTCATAGTGGCAGGTGAGTCACAGGTTCAAGGTGGGCCCAAGGGCTCTCCTCTCCCATCTTGGAGTGAGGGTGGGTCGGTTGCTGGTTTGGGCCTTACAATACCAGAATCCTCCTTTTCTCTCCAGGTCTTGCTGCCTTGGTAGCTTGTTCCTGGTATGGCCATCAGATTGTCACAGACTTTTATAACCCCTTAATCCCCACAAATAATAAGTAAGTCTGGAAGCCTTGCTTCCTAAGACAGGTCTAGGGTCCTGGGATAGGGAGGAGGGCAGAGGCAGGCCAGGGTTTTTAACTCTAATCCCTTCTCTCCACAGGTACGAGTTTGGTCCTGCTATCTTTATTGGCTGGGCAGGATCTGCTCTGACCCTCCTGGGAGGTGCGCTGCTCTCTTGTTCCTGTCCTAGGAGTGAGAGCAAAACCGGGTACCTTGCACCCCGCTCTTACCCTAAGTCCAACTCTGCCAAGGAGTACGTGTGAGCTAGGAGCCCCCTTGCCCCAGCCTGACAGGCTATGGGTGTGCCTGGATGCCTGAAAGGGTCTGGGGCAGATTTCAGCCTGTGGGCAGGGTGCAGGACAAAGGCTTCTTCATCCCTGCACACCA
The DNA here is from genome assembly GCF_000164805.1 of Carlito syrichta. Lineage (NCBI taxonomy): Eukaryota > Metazoa > Chordata > Mammalia > Primates > Tarsiidae > Carlito > Carlito syrichta. The sequence continues at coordinate 135,040 of NW_007248866.1, forward strand.
TGTACAGTTCTCCAGGGGGTCGGGTGGGGAAGACAAAAAGAGGGGAGGGTGTGCTTTTTGTACAGTAATAAAAAAGTTTTGGAAAGTAGGCTTTTTCCTCTCCAGGGCCTCTGCTTTCTTCCCTTTCAGATCCTCGCAGAGCTTGGAACCTAAAGTGTACCTACTTCAGCTCAAAAACCACTTATAGAGTACCAATGGTATGCAATGCCATTTGTGGCCTCTATTTTATTTTATTATTCAGGCCCGAACACATTGACAACTGACTCTGAAAGACTGGCAGTTGGCTTCCCTCATTCATCCCCATTCCCCTACTCTTAAATAGCCACCAAAAAGCTTCTTTTTTAATAGAAAAACACAAATTTTATTAGGCATTGGGGGGTATTCTATTCTCTCTCACCTATGCCCTCATTGCACTTTCTGTCATTATCAGATGCTGCTTCCTGGCTCAGAGAGCAGGGCCTCCATAGTCACAGGGAACAAAGAGGGGGCAGGGTAAGGCCAACAAAATCAACAGAATGATGGTACCGGGCTTAAGGTCTTCCCCTTCCCCCTCCAATTACAGCCCAGTCCAATCTGGCCACTCAAATATCTAGGTCGTCATCTGGGTCTTCTTGGTCCAGGTCATCATAAGCATCTGGCTCATAGAAGATGTGACTGGTAGTCTGACCTGGCCCAGGGTGCAGTAGAGCCTGCTGTCTGAGAGGGAAGAACTGGTGCTGATGAGGGTGGCTTTCAGGTGACTGACTCTCACTCAGGCAACTTCTCTGCTTCTGTGTCACTTTCTTGGTCCAAACCCCTTTCTCTGACCTCCATGACCAGTTAGTGCCAAAGCACCACTTGGTAGTAAGACAGATACTCTTGTACTGCTTTCCTAATACCATAAGTTCTTAGCAGCTTGAGGGCAAGGATTCTGTCATAGTCTTGCTTCACCCACCCACGCACTGGGCACATAACAGCAGTCATCTACTAAGCCCTTGTTAGCCATGCTTTGCCACACCCATGTAGCCACTAACACCCATGTTAGCCTACTAACACTGTTGCCTGGATAGGGCCACCTCCCCAGGGTCTAGTCTGGCTCAGCCCAGGCCCAGATTGCTCTGGGGACAAAGAACCCAAGGGTCTAATGGAGAGAAAAAGAACATAAAGGCCTTTTGCCATTGTTGAGGGGTATGGGTGAATAGAGAACCACACCCCAGACTTGCATCTGGAGGTGGACTTCAGCCCCTATAAAGTCTGAGAAGTTAATCAACAACCTGCTGTCACCCCATCTCTCTGTGGCCCAGATGCTAGGCTCTATTCAGGGATCTAGGCACCTAGGTCCCAACCTTACTTTTCAGAGCTGAACTGGAAGGGCAGGGTCAGGCTATCTTTGGCTTCTCTCTCTTTGTTGGACAGGCGAAGGTTAAAAGTCAAATGTGCCATGGGATCCACCTGTAGGTACAAAAAGGATGCTGCCACTCTGCCCCATCCCCAACCTCCCCAGTTTTTATTCTTTTCTCTACTTTTACCAAGTCTTTTGTTTTTTGAGTTGGAGTCTCACTCCGTCACCCAGACTGGAGTGCAGTGGCCGCTCCCGGCCACTGCAGCCCTGACCTGCTGGGCTCCAGCGATCCTTCCGCCTCAGCCTTCCAAGTAGCTGGAACTACAGGCATGCGCTACTATGCCCGGCTAATTTTTGATTTATTGTAGAGATGAGGTCTCGCCAAGTTGCCCAGGCGGGTCTTGAACCCGGGGGCTCAGGCAATCCACTCACCTCAGCCTCCCAAAGGTGCGGGATTACAGGCTGAGCCACCGAGCCCGGCTTTTTTACCAAGTCTTAAGCTCCATTTCCTACTTCTGGTCCTAGCATTCTTAGATACCGGGGGTGTGTGAGGATCTAGGTGGGGCTGGGATTCTGGAGGGGGCCCCTCTTGGAGATCCAGGCTGAAGTCTGGCAGGATGGAGAACAACTGAGTCTGGGGAGAAGAAAGAAAAGAGTTATGTTTTTTTTCCCCATCTTACTGAACAAAACAGACAGAAGAATTCACGATGGCTGGGCTCAGTGGCTCATGTCTGTAATGCCAGTATTTTGGAAGGCAGAGGCGACAGGATTGCTTGAGTCCAGGTGTTCAAGACCAGCCTGGACAACATGGCAAGACCCCACCTCTATAATAAATCAAAAAACTTAGCTGGGCGTGGTGGTGTGTGCTGGTAGTTCCAGTTACTTGGAAGGCTGAGGTGGAAGGATCACCTGAGCCAAAGCAGGTCGAGGCAGCAGTGGCCATGAGTGTGCCACTATACTCCTTCAGCCTGGGTGACAGAATGAAACTCCAACTCAAAAAAAACCAAAAAAAAGCCGGGTTTGGTGGCTCAGCCTGTAATCCGATGCCTTTGGGAGGCTGAGGTGAGTGGATTGCCTGAGCC
>NW_007248866.1:137636-138637 GCF_000164805.1 Carlito syrichta
GGCATGCTCACAGCCACCACAGCCTCGACCTATTGGGCTCAAGCAATCCTGCCTCAGCTTTCCAAGTAGCTGGTACTACAGGCACGCACTACCACGCATGGCTAATTTTTGATTTATTGTGGAGATGAGGTCTTGCCAAGTTACCTAGGCTGATCTCGAACCCCTGGGTTCATGCAATCCTCTCGCCTCAGCCTCCCAAAGTGCTGGGATTATAGGCTTGGGCCACTGTGCTTGGCACTGCCCAACTTTTAACCTTTCTAAGTCTCTCCATATGAACTTGTTCCTACTTCGCTCTAGTAACCATTCCTAGGCTTTTCAAAATCTTTTTCCAAAGGACAGTTATCTTTCATTGGTTAAGTTTATAGGCTCCAAAGCAATTCCTTTTTTTTTTTTTTTTTTTGAGTTGGAGATTCACTCTGTCACCCAGGCTGGAGTGCAGTGACACGCTCATGGCCACTGCAGCCTCGACCTACTGGGCTCAAATGATCCCTCCTCCTCAGCCTTCCAAATAGCTGGAACTACAGGCCTGTGCCACCACACCCAGTTATCTTTAAAATTTATTGTAGAGACAAGGTCTTGCCAAGTTGCCCAGGCTGGTCTCGAACCCCTGGGCTCAGGTGATCCTCTGGCCTCTACCTCCCAAAGTAGCTGGGATTACAGGCGTGAGCCACCACACCTGACCCTGAAGCAATTCTTAAATTCCTATTCTGGCTCTGCCACTCGACCTACAACCTTGGGTTAGTGACCTGAATTTAATTCTTCCTGGAGTAAATTCTCAGTCTGCCACATGGGGATAATAAAAGAATCTACCTCACAAGGTAGCTGTGAAGATTAAAATAAGGTAAATTATAGAAAACACAGAGAAGTACTCAACCACATCAGCTTTAAAAAAAGTTTTTTTCAGCCGGGCTCGGTGGCTCAGCCTATAATCCTGCGCCTTTGGGAGGCTGAGGTGAGTGGATTGCCTGAGCCCGTGGGTTCGAGACCCGTCTGGGCAGCTA
>NW_007248866.1:138837-139373 GCF_000164805.1 Carlito syrichta
CCAAAAAAAAAAAAAAAAAAAATATTTTTTCTCTGAGTCAGAGTCTCACTGTTGCCCAGGCTGGAGTGCGGTGGTACGCTCACAGCCACTGCAGCCTCAACCTGCTGGGCTCAGGGTATCCTTCTATCTCAAGTCTCCCGAGTAGCTGGGACTACAGGCATGTGCCACTATACCCGACTAATTTTTTGATTGTAGAGATGAAGTCTTACCAAATTGCTCAGGCTGGTCTGAAATCTGGACTCAGGCAATCCTCTTGCCTCTGCCTCCCAGTGTTGGGATTACAGGTGTGAGCCACTATGCCTGGTCACACTTTATTTTTTTTGGAGTTGGAGTCTCGGTTGCCCAGACTGGAGTGCAGTGGCCGCTCCCGGCCACCGCAGCCTCGCCTGCTGGGCTCCAGCGATCCTTCTGCCTCAGCCTTCCCAGTAGCCAGAATTACAGGCATGCGCGACCACACCTGGCTGAATTAAGGCACATGCCACCGCACCCTGCTAATGTTTTGATTTATTGTAGAGATGAGGTCTCGCTGCCCAGGC
>NW_007248866.1:139393-147468 GCF_000164805.1 Carlito syrichta
GAGCCACTGAGCCCGGCCACACTTTTTTTTTATTACTTGTCTCTGCCGGGTGCGGTGGCTCACACCTGTAAACCCAGCACTTTGGGAGGAGGAGGCTAGAGGATTGCCTGAGCTCAGGGGTTCGAGTCCAGTCGGAGCAACACAGTGAGACCTCATCTCTACAATAAATCAAAACATTAGCAGGGTGTGGTGGCATGTGCCTTAATTCCAGCTACTTGGAAGGCTAAGGTGGAAGGATCTCCTAAGCCCAGCAGGTCGAGGCTGCAGTGACCATCAGTGTGCCACTGCACTACAGCCTGGGCAACAGAGCGAGACTCTGACTAAAAAGAAAAAAAAAACTACTTATCTCCCTTACATCAGCTTTTTTATTCCCAAACATGGCACCCTTCTCTCTGACCCCAATTTCCAGTCCTTCCTTGTTGCTTCTCCTGACCTGGTGAGTCGGGCGCTGTCGGGGCCTCTGACAGTGGATGTGGGCGGAGGCTTGGCCCATTGTACAACTCAGAGTCACCTCAGTCTGAGCAAGGCTGCTGAGTGCTGCCATGGGGCCTGGACCATGAAGCTCTTCATGTAGCAAGCCCAGTACACGTACTTGCCTCACTGGGGAGCTGTCACCTGAAGAAGCACAAGAAATATATAACACAAAGGACAGTAGGGAGCTTTCAGGGTGGTTTGGGAGCAAATAGCGAAGAGGAGAAGAGGAGAGGCCTATATTCCATCATGGCACTGCCACAGTCCTGACTTACCCTGTCAATATCACTGCCCTGCTGAGCCTCTTCCAGCCCACACCTCAGTATACTTTATTATTCCAATATAAATCTGATCAAGGTACCACTCTGATGTCAATCCTTCTGCAGCTCAAGGCCTTCAGGATGGAATGAACACTTCCAGTATCTGATGTTCACTTAATTTCCAGCCTCATCTCTTACATACCGAACTACTTGTACTTTTGGACTACTTGTAGTTTGGAACAAGACTTCAGTCAGTGCCTTTGATTCCCTCCCTTCTTCCCTTTTGGGAGCATTTACAGCGTGTCAGGCACTATACTAAACATTAACACAACGTTTTAATCCTTATAAAGGTTAGCATTTTTAGATCAAGCCATATGAAATTTCTGATATTTGACAATCTTTGACCTAAAAAAAGGTAATTTAGTAGTTCATCCAGTACTCCCCACTCCCCTCCACTATTAGAGGAAACTGAAGCACTGAAAGATCAAGCACTTTATAAAGCTAGGTGTCTTGCTTCTGCCTATCATTCAGGGTGGTAGCATGGAAGTAAATAGTGAAGCGGAGAAAAGGAAGGAGTGGCCCACATTTCATCACAGCACTGCCACAATCCCGACTTGCCTTGGCCAATCTCACTGCCCTGCTCTGGCTTTCTCCTTTGTTTTTCAAGATCATTCCTGACCGGGTGAGGTGGCTCATGCCTGTAATCCCAGCACTTTGGGAGGCCAAAGTGAGAGAACTGCCTGACCCATGGGTTCAAGATCAGTCTGGGCAACTTGGCAAGACCTCATCTCTACAATAAATTAAAAAATTAAGCTGGGCTCGGTGGCTCAGCCTGTAATCCTGTGCCTTGGGAGGCTGAGGTGAGTGGACTGCCTGAGCCTGCGGATTTGAGACCTGCCTGGGCAACTTGGCAAGACCTCATCTCTACAATAAATTAAAAAATTAAGCTGGGCTCGGTGGCTCAGCCTGAGCCCACGGGTTCGAGACCCGCCTGGGCAGCGAGACCTCATCTCTACAATAAATAAAAAAATCAGCCGGGCGTGGTAGCGCGTGCCTGTAATTCCAGTTACTTGGAAGGACGAGGCAGAAGGATTGGCGGAGCCCAGCAGGTCGAGGCTGCGGTGGCCGGGAGTGGCCACTGCACTCCAGTCTGGGCAACAGAGTGAGATTCCAACTCAAAAAAAAAAAAAAAAAAAAAAAAAAATTAGTCGGGCATGCTGGCACATACCTGTAGTTCCAGCTACTTGGAAGACTGAGGCAGGAGAATCATCTGAGACAGCAAGTTAAGGCTGTGGTGGCCGTGAGTGTGCCACTGCACTCTAGCCTGGATGATAGACAGACTCCAATTCAAAAAAACAAAACAAAACATAGTTTCCTCCTTTAAGGTACCCTGTATGGTGAGGTTCCGTGGCTCAGCCTGTAATCCTAGCACTTTGGGAGGCTGAGGCGAGTGGATTGCCTGAGCCCATGGGTTTAAGACCAGTTTGGGCAACTTTGTGAGACCATGTCTCTACAATAAATCAAAAAATTAGCTGGGCATGGTAGCATGTGCCTGTAGTGCCGACTACTTGGAAGGCTGAGGTGGGAGGATCGCCAGAGCCTAGCAGGTTGATGCTGGGGTGGCTTTGAGTGTGTCACTGCACTCCAGCATGGGCGACAGAGTGAGACTCTGACTCAAAAAAAAAAGTAGCCTGTACCTGTCCCTATATCATCATCAATCTTATCAGACTGTCTCGTAACTACTTGCTTACTTGTCTGTATCCTTTATAGTACTTTGAGCTAATGGAAGGCAAGACCTAACTACAAAGTTAGTGTTTATTTTTCCATTACCTAGAATTATACCGGACATATTTTATGTATTTTTTTTTTTTGAGTTGGAGTCTCACTCTGTCGCCCAGACTGGAGTGCAGTGGCCACTCCCAGCCACCACAGCCTCGACCTGCTGGGCTCAGGCGATCTTTCCAACTCAGACTTCCAAGTAGCTGAATCCACAGGCATGCAGTACCATGCCCGGCTGATTTTTGATTTATTGTAGAGATGAGGTCTCGCTGCCCAGGCAGGCCTCGAACTGGCGGGCTTAGGCGATCCACTCACCTCAGCCTCCCAAAGGCACGCGATTACAGGCTGAACCACCGAGCCCGGCTATATTTTATGTATTTAATATTTGTTGAATGAATGAATGAATGAAATGAATGTGTAAAAAAGAAACTGGAAGAAAAAAAGGTGAATGGTAGATAGCATTATGAAGAAGTCAGAGAGGTTAAAGAGATGGAAAAGGGTCTGACTGGAGACTCCCGATGTTCCTTCTTAGGGTGGAAAGGAAAAGGGGCACACTCCTTGGCAGAGGAAGATGTATGAGGGGAAACAACAAAGAAGGGGTCTCACCAGGACAGACGTCTTGACGGCTCAGAGCATGCAGGGTCTGGCAGAGCATGGTGCAGGGAAGGTGAAGCAATAGCCAGCTGAGTGAATCAAGAGCAATGGTGACAGGCCCAGAATCTGTCCTCTTGCATATGGCTCTCAAGGCTCCCAGGGGTCCCCCAGGAAAGGCCTCCCCAGTTTTTGACCAGTTGAGAGGGTCTCTGAAGAGGTCATAGTAAACCAACCTGCAATGAGAAAATAGGAGACAACATAATATTGCCCCTTCCCCCCATTTCAAACTTTATCTTCTGATCTTCATGGCTCCATTTTTTCACTTTTCACTAATATCCAAGATGTTAGTGAAAGATTATCACTGAGTGAAACAGTGATTGAAAAAACAGACTTTGGTGTCAGACAGCCTGAGTTCCAAGCTTGGCTTTACTAATTGTCCAAGGTCACCTGATAAATTACTTAATCTCTCTAAGGCCCAGTATCTTCATTTGTGAAATGCAGATGCCAACCTCGAGGCATTTAGCACAGTTCCTGATATATACAAAATGCCTGACAAATGTTAGCTATCACTATTATCAGATATTTCCTGAGTGATACCTAAAGATATCATTCTGAATGAATAAAGAGAAAGTAAAGGACATAAGACATGGTTTCTGCCTGTAGAACAGTTTACAGAAAGTTAAGAATTTAAGTGAGCCGGGCGTGGTGGCTCACACCTGTAATTTCAGCACTCTGGGAGGTGGAGGTGAGAGGACTGTCTAAGTACAGGGGTTCAAGACTAGCCTGGACAACTTAGTGAGACTTCGTCTCTAAAATAAGTCAAAATTCGAGACCCGCCCGGGCAACTTGGCGATACCTCATCTCTACCATAAATCAAAAATTAGCTGGGCGTGGTAGCGCCCGCCTGTAGTTTTAGCTACTTGAAAGGCTGAGGCGGAAGGATCGCCGTAGTCCAGCAGGTTGAGGCTGCGGTGGCCGGGAGCGGCCACTGCACTCCAGTCTGGGTGACTGGACTCCAACTCAAAAAGAAAAAAAAAAAGTCAAAAAATTAGCCAGTTGTGGTGGCTTATGCCTGTGGTTCCAGCTACTTGGAAGGCCGAGGCGGAAGGATCTTCTAAGCCCAACAGGTCCAGGTTGTGGTGGCCGTGAGTGTGCCACTGCACTCTAGCCTGGATGACAGAGTGAGAATCCTATTAAAAAAAAAAAAATTTAAGTGATGTAGTAGTAACTGTAGAAAGAATTATAGCTCAGAGAAGGTAGATTGGGCTAGAAATCCTGAGATAGCTTCATGGTAGTAGAACTTGTTTCCAGACACTTCCTTTCTACTTCTGATTCTCTTGTGAAAACCATCTTTATCACAACAATGGCTGATACAAAATTAGAGCCTCAAGAGTTAGATCTATTCCGCAGGCCAAACTAGGAAGCAGAAAGCATTTTACTAATGGTCCTTAATTTCTCCTGACAAGGTATATAGGGTGGGTCTAGGATTTATTTGATACTTTCTTCTGTCCCACATCAGTAAGTCCTGGGAATTTAAGGTCCTTTATAGTTGCTCTAAATTTTCCATCCCTACTGCCACTGCCTTGAGTCAGGCCTGTATCACTTTCTTTTTGTGTGTCGAGGTCTCACTTTTATGTCCAGGCTGGAGTGTGGTGGCACAATCACGGCTCACCAAAGCATCGACCTTCTGGGCTCAGGAGATCCTTCTACCTCAGCCTCCTGAGTAGCTGGGAGTATAGGGGCATGCCCTCATACCTTGCTGATTTTTAAATTTTTTTGTAGAGATGAGGTCTCGCCATGCTGCCTAAGCTGGTCTCAAACTCCTGGGTTCAAGCAATCCCACTACGTCAGCCTTCCAAAGTGCTGGGATTATAGGGGTGAGCCACTGCTCCAGCCTAGACTAGTGTTTATTTTTTATTTTTTATTTTTTTTTTGAGTTGGGGTCTCGCTTGGTTGCCCAGACTGGAGTGGCCACTTCCGGCCACCGCAGCCTCGCCTGCTGGGCTCCAGCGATCCTTCCGCCTCAGCCTTCCGAGTAGCCGGAATTACAGGCATGCGCTACCATGCCCAGCTGATTTTTTAAAATTTATTGTAGCGATGAGGTCTCGCTGCCCAGGCGGGTGTCGAACCCACGGGCTCAGACAATCCACTCACCTCAGTCTCCCAAAGGCGTGGGATTACAGGCTGAGCCACTGAGCTAGACTGGTATGATGTTATCACTCCCCTCCCAAATTTTCAAATGACTTCCCACTGCCTGTGTGATAACATCTAAACTTCTTTTCAAGCTGTGTGTGACCTTTTACAACCAAGTACCTCTTTATCCGCCTGATTTCAGACATTTCAGGAATCTCTTCCATCTCCCATGAAAAGGTATGCCTTAGCGTACCTTCCTAACTTTTGTACAAGCTGTTCCTTCTGCCTCTAGAACAAGTCCCTCAGCAGCATGTAGTCAGTGCTGATTCAGGTTTAGAATATATGTTTGAATTAGGCATCATTTCAGAACCATTAAGTAAGTTTTTTTTTTGAGTTGGTCACCCAGGCTGCAGTGCAGTGGTACGCTCTTGGCCACCGCAGCCTCGACCTGCTGGCCTCAGACGATACTTCTGCCTCAGCCTTCCAGGTAGCTGGAACTACAGGTGCACGCTACCATGCCCAACTAATTTTTTTTTATTTATTCTAGAGACAAGGTCTCACCATGTTGTACAGGCTGGTCTCAAACCTGTGGGCAATCCTCTCTCCTTGGTCTCCCAAGTGCTGGGATTATAGGCTTCAGCCACCTTGCCCAGCCAAGCAGGTTTTGAATAATCCAAAATGCAGAACACACTTATTCTTATCCTTCAGTATGGTCTCTAGTGCGAACTTGTACTTTTACCATGATTTCTCTCTCAACTTCTATGATCTTTGCTTTATTTTATTATTATTATTATTTTTGAGTCAGGTTCTCACTCTGTTGCCCAGGCTACAGTGCAGTGGCACAATTGGCCACCACCCCAGCCTCGACCTGCTGGGCTCAGGGGACCATTCCACCACAGTCTTCCAAGTAGATGGAACTATAGACATGTACCATCACACCCGGTATATATATATATGGAATATATATGTTGGAATTTTAAGTGTGAACCACCCTGCCCAGATACTTTTGCTTTAGATTCCCCAAATACAGTTAGGTGTAGCAGCTCATGCCAGTAATCCCACATTTTGGGAGGCCAAGGCAAGAGGACTGCTTGAGTCCAGGATTTCGAGACCAGCCTGGGCAACATAGTGAGATCTCGGCTCTACAAAAAAACTTTAAAAATTAGCTGGTATAATGGTGCGCGTCTATAGTTCCAGCTACTTGAGAGACTGAGGTGGAATGACCGCCTGAGCCTAGGAGGCAGAGGCTGCAGTGAGCCGTGATCCTGCCACTGTACTCTAGCCTGTGTAAGGGTGTAACTCAAAAATAAAAAAATAAATAAATGATTCCCCAAATACCAGTCCTCAACATTAAATTCTTGCCTCCTCAAAAACCCACATCATCCCCTCAGTGAATATTTATACAGGTGCTACTATATACCAAGTTTTGTGACTGTTGCTATAACGAAAATCCGTTAGCAACAGAGGACCCATATCTAATGAAATCTCTTTCAATTTATACTTACCGGTTGTTGACATCAGAGTCAAAACCTTCACGAAACTCTTCTTCGCTCACCTCACAGCTCAGGATATGGACTTGTTCCCCACTGAGGCAGAGATGAGGGAGGGACTGTCAAAAGAGTGGGGCACAGTCTCCGTTTCCAGGGTAGGACGGGAAGACAGCTGCGGGCTACTCACCACAGAGCAGATTTCTTGATAAGTGCCTTCAAAAGACTGCGCCCCTCCCACTCTACAGAATCTGGGGAGAACGGGGGGGGGTGTTTGGGTTTAGTATGAGAGAAATGGGGTTTCTGCCTTCACGAATCTGTCGCGACCAAGCCTGTGACCCGTAGTCCTTCCTCTCCACTTCCGCCCTCTGTGCCAAACCCAGAGCCCCCCCAAAGGTTCTCACCCCGAAGCAGCACCAGGCCGCCGACGGCCAACAAGTCCAACATCGCCTATCCGAGTCCGGTCCGTTCTCGGGCGCCCTCTGATGGCGTCACGACCCACGGCCCGCCCCTTCACCCGGAGGGGGCGGGGCGTTTGCGATTCCGCCCACCATTAGGACCTAACATAGACTGGAATGAGAGGTGATTACGTTCAATATTTCATGAACGGGGTCCCCTCCAGAGATCTCGCTCACAGTCGTAGGGTCAACGCCCTTTATCTATATTTTTGCTGTGACTGGGGCGGCAGGAGCCGTTGGGGCAGTTAATAGTGGGAGGGGGAGGAGGCCCCACAAACTCTCCTCCTCAGGGTCCCAACCACGGGGTTGAGTGACGTCACCCGCCCCGCCTACGTCATTTGAGGCGAGGGCTGCTTCGTCGTAGGCCCCGCCCCGCAGCCACCTTCCGCGCGTGCGCGATACTGCAGCCTTGTTCGGCGTGCTCTCGACTTTCCTTATCCTACCCCCAAGACGGTGTAGGGGGAACATAGTCCCGGTAAAGCGAATACACGTCACCACCGGAAGTAGTGTCAGAGGGGAAGAGGAGGGGGAAGGGAGGAGGAGGGAGCCCTCTGGGCGGTAAAATGGCGCCTGTCAGAGTGGGAAACCCAGCTGCAGAGGCTGCAGCCCCACTCCCCAGCGGCTAAAGGACCCCTGAGCTCGGGGAGGGGGAGGCCGCTCCGGGCCAGCGCTCTGCGCTCTTCGGCTCCCCCTCCCCCTCCTTCCCTGCTCCTTCGCTCAGCAGGCCCGTTCTCCGCTGCCGCGGCCCTTCTAGCGCAGCTGCCCCCGCCCGCCCCTTTCCCGCGGGCAGCCCCCTAGCGCGCCTGCGCAGCGGGCCGCTCTCCGCTTTTTCCCCCGTCCCCTCCCCCTCCCTTCTCCCTCCCTTCTCCCTAGCCCCCTCCCCCACTGCCCCC
>NW_007248866.1:147780-158439 GCF_000164805.1 Carlito syrichta
TGCCCCCGGGGGGCTGGCGGAGCTGGGCCGCGGGGGCCCCGGGGCCGGCGGTGCCGGGGTCATCGGGATGATGCGGACGCAGTGTCTGCTGGGGCTGCGCACGTTCGTGGCCTTCGCCGCCAAGCTCTGGAGCTTCTTCATTTACCTTTTGCGGAGGCAGATCCGCACGGTGAGGCTGGGTGGGAGCTGGCGGTTGTGGGGACCTCTGTCCGCGGTGCTCAGGGTTTTTCGGAAAGTGTCGGGCCTCTGGGCCTAGAAAGGGAGTCCTGGCGGGCGCTTTTCCTGCTAGAGAATTAGGACATCCTAAGCGGGGCGTGGGATGGGGAAGAGGGGGATCCTTTTAATAGAACTGATACCTGGGGGGGGGGTGATGAGCCTAGATGGGATAGAATTTGTTAACTCTTGGGGGCTAGGGTAGTGGGTGGGGCGCTCTTTAAGAAAGCTAGAGTTGTTGCTAACGAAACGAAGAGAGGAGGAACACCTGTTTGATGGCAACCAGATCTGTTGATGTGGGCCTGTGAAAGACCCTTCTATTGGAACCTCCCTGTGTGTGTTTGGTCTCTTAACAAGGGAGAGACAGGCTGTGTGTCAAGGGTGGGGGTGGGGGCGAGTGGAAGGGCATATGCGACAAACAAGGATAGGAACTTGGGAAAAGCCCTGGTGTGAAGGAGAAAACCCTGGGGTTCCCCTTAAGGGAACTCCTGCAAAAAGGCCCAGAAAACTTATTCCATAGTGTGAGTGTGGGAATCTGAATTTAGTGAGACCCTGAGAAAAGCAGATGCCGTTATGATGGTGCTGCTTTAGTTGTGGGAGAGAGCACGTTAAAGTTGGGGTGTCAGTTGTAGTACTTGATTCTGAGGACATGCTTGTTTCTCCAGGAGACCCTAGCATTGTGAGGGATACTGTAGAAAGTGGAGACTGTGTGAATATATCCAAGCAACTCTGGGTTCCCTTTCCCATAGTTTTCTCCAAGGTCAGAGCTTCTTTAGTTAACATCATTTAATGAATGCATCCTTGTGTTCTCATCACCACTGGGGAGAATCTTCCGGAATCTGGGGAGAATTTAGTGAACTGGGGTACAAAGGTTCTCAGTCTGTACACTTTGCTATATGTCAATCAAATCTGGGTGGTAGTGGTAGTTGACTTAACTGATTTGGGGGAATGGGCCTGGCCTTAGGTTAATTTTTTTTCCTTTACCAATCTACTTCCTCTTCCTGATTAAGGGTGAGGGTTGTTCTGGATGGTTGTGGTTGTAGGCAGGATTAGTCTCCTGAGACAAGAGCTAGAAACCAAGAAAAATTTGGGGTCAAATATATGTGTGGGGTTAGCTGCTAGGGTTTTCTTTGTGGGTTGACTGCCGTCCTGTATGTCTGACCTTCTCTCTCTAACGTCAGTTTTCTGGATGTAGGGTGTAGTGTTGCTGCCTATCCATAGGTTAGTTACTTCCAAACTTGCTCTACTTTGGGCAGTGCCGACCCCACAGCCTTTTGTCCTCTCTTCCCTTCCAACCTGGTTTCTTCCCCCACCCCCTTTCTGGCAGATGCTTGGAGCATTCCCTACATGCCCAGCATATGCAACCCGAGATAGCAGGGCAGGACACCCGAGCTGTCCGGCGCTCATCACGGCCTAGGGAGAAAAGAAGAGCAGATGCCTTAGGATTGGGGGAGAGGGCCCTTTGATTTGCAAGGGAGAGCCTGGTACTGGTGTGGTTCAAGACCTAGCGATGGCCTTAAGAGCTTTTGTGCCTTAGAAGAAAAGAGTGGAAATTGCTAGACTTTGCATGGAGATAGCTGAGTACTAGGAAATGGAATCTCCGGAGAAGGCTTGGGAGAAGTAGGCTGAGGTGGAGACATCCTTGTCCTTTCTTCATTTCTCACTCACAGCTCTTACTGAACTCTGGCCATCTCCACACCCTCTCATTTAGCCTCGCAGGTGGGGCTTTCCAGTATTGTCTGCCTTGCCCTGGGTACCAGGATAAGGAGGCTGTTCAGAGGGCTGAGGTTCTCTGCAACTTGTGACTTGGCTAAGAGATACAGAAGTGGACAGGTGGCGGGTTAAAATAGGCCTGGTGGCTCCCAGCCAGAGGAACTTAGCTGACCTGACAACCTCTGGATTCCCTCATTCTCTATTCCCATTAGGGATCCAAGGATCTCCTCTCCTGACTCCTATTCCCTGTCACTAAGGAATGTGAGACTCTTAGTTTCCAATGTGAGACGGTTGGAGTTGCTACAAAGAGTCCTTGGGATGAAGGTGGGGGGCTTGTGTGTTTCTTTGGTCAGCATAGCAGGATAACATGGTTAAGATGGCAGGTTCTTGGGTCAGACTGCATGGGTACAACCTTGGCTCCATAACTTCATTGATTCCACTAATATAGCTGACTAACCTTGCTACAAGTGTTCTAGGCATTGGGAATACAGCCATGATCAAGACAAAATTCCTGCTTTTAGGGAGTTTTCATCCTAATTGGGGGGACAAACAGCTTTAAAAAGATAATTCCTAGCTTTGTGACCTCAGGCAAGGTATTTAACCCCTCCAAGTCTCAGTTTCTTTATTCTTAAAATAAGGATAATAACATTATTAGGGTTGTTTTGAAGATAAAGTGAAATAATCCTAAATCACATACACAGTGCACATGGTAAATGTTTCATATGTGCTACCTATTATTATAACTGCAGATGACTTTTTAAGGATTCTAATCTTCTCTCTTGTTATTTTTAGGTAATTCAGTATCAAACTGTTCGGTATGATATCCTCCCCTTATCTCCTGTGTCTCGGAATCGGCTGGGTGAGTATACTGGTTGGGATGACTCCTTTAAGGTGAGATAGGGTTTCTAGGCTAGAGTTCACTCAGTATTATCCTTTCCCACTGTGGTTCAGCCCAGGTGAAAAGGAAGATCCTGGTGCTGGATCTGGATGAGACACTTATTCACTCCCACCATGATGGGGTCCTGAGGCCCACAGTCCGGCCTGGAACACCTCCTGACTTCATCCTGAAGGTGTGTGAGGGTAGGGAGTGATGAAATGGTTACATCTTTCACACTGCTCAGACCTGATCTCCCTTTCCCAGTCCCAGAGCATCTGACCCCATCCCTTGGCACCAGTGTCAGTCTGAAGGAGGGAAGCGAGTGGGTGGGGTGTTTTCTAGGCCTGTGTTGTGGTGCTCAGGACTTCTCCTAGCCCATCCTTGTTGCTCTACAGGTGGTAATAGACAAACATCCTGTCCGGTTTTTTGTACATAAGAGGCCGCATGTGGATTTCTTCTTAGAAGTGGTGAGTGTGGGAGCTAAAGGAGCTCTGTGATGAAGGAATGGTTTTATTGCCCTGAGAATTTAGGAAATTTGGAGGAAGGGGTGAGAAGAAATGGGTAAGGGCAGTTTTGGAAAGGGAAGGCTGTAGGATGATAGAGAATGACTTTTAGTAGTTGGGGTTCATTTGTTATGCTGATGTAATTCTGTCCTTCCACAGCCATCTTTCTATTGTTCTTGTATCTCTGAATCTTAAGGGTGTAGGATACCTCAGACACTGAGTTTGGAGGTTTGCAAGATTCAGAGTTTTGTGTCCCCAGAGAGGTGTGATGTTAACAGAAGGCCTGAAGGACTAAACTGGTGTCCTAGTGAAAGAGAACTGTATATCTAAATGAATGATCACTTGTATGACACGTTCCTCTCCCCCAATCTCTTTCAGGTGAGCCAGTGGTACGAGCTGGTGGTGTTTACAGCAAGTATGGAGATCTATGGCTCTGCTGTGGCCGATAAACTGGACAATAGCAGGAGCATTCTCAAGAGGAGATACTACAGACAGGTAAGGGGCTAGAATCCAGGACTAAGTGAGGCTCAGGAGGTAGGCCACCAGGGAGGGATCTGGGTTTGAGGCAATTGCCCTGGAGGGAATGTTGGGAAGGAATACTACATAATCCTCTGCCTTCTAGCACTGCACTTTGGAGTTGGGCAGCTACATCAAGGACCTCTCCGTGGTCCACAGTGACCTCTCCAGCATTGTGATCTTGGATAACTCCCCAGGGGCTTACAGGAGCCATCCAGGTATGGGGGAAGGCGGTGAGTCTGGCAGTACCAGAACATGGTTCTGAGAAGGTATTTTAAATGAAGGGAACCTAGGAGGCAGGAGACCTGGGCCTTGGTCTTTGAGAGGTGGATTCCCTGGTTTACTGTAGATCCAAATGCAACTTGTTTTTCTATTTCAAATGGAATATCCCTAAATATCCATTTCATAATTGAGATTTCTCATATCGCTTTTTTCTTTTTTTTTTTTTTTTGAGTTGGAGTCTCACTCTGTCACCCAAATTAGAGTGCAGTGGCTGCTCCCGGCTACCGCAGCCTTGACCTGCTGGGCTCCGGCGATCCTTCTGCCTCAGCCTTCCGAGTAGCCGGAATTACAGGCATGCGCTACCACGCCTGGCTGATTTTTTTGATTTATTGTAGAGATGAGGTCTCACTGCCCAGGTGGGTTTCGAACCCACGGGCTCAGGCAATCCACTCACCTCAGCCTCCCAAAGGCGCGGGATGACAGGCTGAGCCACCAAGCCCGGCTCACTTTTTTCAAGTGAGACACAATGGCAATAAGTTTGACTAGAAGCCTCACTAGTATGAGATCTGGTGACGAAAATTTAATTTAATTTTGCAGGATAAATCATTAAGGTTTTGGTTAAGTTGTTGACTGTGGGCTGGGGGAGGCATAGGTGTATTTGTATGTGTTATTTATTATGTGTTGTTATGTATATGTATGTGTGTGTGTAAGTGTATTTCTTCTCAATCTTTTGGACATTGAAAGAAGGATTTTTTTTTTTTTTTTTGAGTTGGAGTCTCACTCTGTCGCCCAGACTGGAGTGCAGTGGCTGTTCCTAGCTTCTGCAGCCTCGACCTGCTGGGCTCCGGCAATCCTTCCGCCTCAGCCTTCCAAGTAGCTGGAACTACAGGCGCGTGCTACCATGCCCGGCTAATTTTTGATTTATTGTAGAGATGAGGTCTCGCCAAGTTGCCCAGGTGGGTCTCGAACCCGCGGGCTCAGGCAATCCACTCACCTCAGCCTCCCAAAGGCGCAGGATTACAGGCTGAGCCACTGAGCCTGGCGAGGATTTTTTTTAAACCTGTCTGAACACCCAGAGCCTGGAAGGGTGGAAGGCATGCTGCTGCGCCCACATGTGCTGGGGCTGGGCGCACACGTGCATATGCACACACACACATACACACACACATATCTTGAGTCTGAGTCTCACTCTGCTGCCCAGGCTGGAGTGCTATGGCATGCTCAGGGCTACTGCAGCCTTGACTTGTTGGGCTCAGGTGATCCTTCTACTTTAGCCTTCCAGGTAGCTGGGACTACAGGTGTGTGCCACCACATCTGGCTAATTTCTTCATTGTAGAGGTGAAGTCTCACCAAGTTGCCCAGGCTGGTCTTTAACCTCTGGTTTCAGGCAGTCCTCTCCCCTCCGTCTTCCAGTGGCATGAGCCACTGCATCAAGCTCTCCTATGCTTTTATGTAGTAATTCTTCCTCCTTCTTCTATTAAGAGAAAAACATCCAGTCTTTCTTGAATCCTTTGTTTCTTATCTACATTTTTACCCATCCTAGACAATGCCATCCCCATCAAGTCCTGGTTCAGTGACCCCAGCGACACAGCCCTTCTCAACCTGCTCCCGATGCTGGATGCCCTCAGGTAAGGGAAGTAGGCTGTAGACACTTGGATTTCTGAGGAAAGGAGGAGCTGGGAGAACCCAAGAGGGAATAAAAAAAGTTTGTCCTGTTTTACTTACTTACCTCTCTTACCTTTAGAACTGAGCATTTGGACTTAGGTCTTCTTACTCTAAAATTCATCACTTTTAGCAGTTGGGTTTTGGGCAAATTGAATCCATCTCATCTCATGAAAATGGTGATAATTTCTGCCCCACATCTCCAGTGATGCCACCTTACATTAGTGTTGTGAGAATATCAACTATAAGGTACTCTACCAATGCAAGTTATTGTCATCCCAGGTTCACCGCTGATGTTCGTTCCGTGCTGAGCCGAAACCTTCACCAACACAGGCTCTGGTGACAGCTGCTCCCCCTCCACCTGAGTTGGGGTGGGGGGGAAAGGGAGGGTGAGCCCTTGGGATGCCGTCTGATGCCCTGTCCAATGTGAGGACTGCCTGGGCAGGGTCTGCCCCTCCCACCCCTCTCTGCCCTGGGATCCCGACACTCCACTTGGAGTCTGGATGGACACATGGGCCAGGCTCTGAAGCAGCCTCACTCTAACTTCGTGTTCACACTCCATGGAAACCCCAGACTGGGACACAGGCAGAGGCCTAAGGGAGCTGAAACTGTCTGTGGTGGAGAGGCAGGATTGGCCAGAGTGACAGACATACGGTGGTCCAGGAGGCTCAAAGAGAAGCCAAGTCAACTTTGTTGTGATTTGATTTTTTAAAAACTCTTGTACAAAACTGATCTAATTCTTCACTCCTGCTCCAAGGGCTGGGCTATGGGTGGGAGACTGGGATTTTGGGCCACTGGATTTTCCCCAAATTTGTCCCTCCTTTGCTTTCCCCTATTTTTCTCTTCCTAGATTCCTTCAGACCTGTAACCAGCTTTCTCTCTTTTTCCTTTCCTCTCTTTTAAACCATGCATTATAACTTTGAAACCAAAGCTGCCCTAGATCCGTCTCTGGGGTTTTGGGAAATGGAGGGGACTTTGTTCACATCTACCCTATTCTCGAGATAGAGGGGGAAGAGACTGCTGTTGTACCTAAAAGGTAGAGGGAAAGGTGGTGTTGAATATGAGGATAGAGAAGTGAATGTGGACACCAGCTGCTTTGGCGGGAAGGGCCGACAGGATGGGTGCCCTGGTGGGGAGTGGAAGGAAACCATTGGAGAATGCAATAGGATGAAAAAAGAAACCTGGACGGCCGAAGGGCAGATAGCTGGAAAAAGGCAACGCTTCGCCTGGAAGACGGTCGTGGACACAAGCCAGGCGGCCACTGTGCCCAGGCGGCTAGCGCTTGGGACTTCCGCTGTCTGGGGCGGGGCCGGTCTCCCAGCTCTCCGCCGCAGCGGGCTCCACCTCTCCGGCGCCTCCTTCCCTCCAGCCGGCTCTACTTCGTCGCACCCGCCACGTGACGCTCCGCCCTCCTCTTAGATCACATGATTTCGTAATACAAGCTTGAAAGTGTTCCTCCGCGCTGGTGTAGTCCCTACCTTTCGGATTTCCTCTCCAGTCCCTATTGGCTTGCGCATTTTTGGAACTTGAACATTCTCTACGTGTCTCAAAACATCTGTTTCTTTTTTGGCCTCTTCTGGAAACTATCTCCGCCATTTGGGTACTACTTTGTTTTGGTGTCAACGGACGCATTTAGCGTAGCAACACATTTCGTGAATAGCTAACCTTGTATTTGTTTCTGCCCTTCCTCTACGTTATTTCCGAAAAGAACTTGGAGAACCGAGTCTTATGAGTACCATTTCCTGCCCCTTTTCATCCCCAACTTCGTTAGAGGGAGGTTGGAAGATAGGTTTTCGGTTATTTTTGACGATAGTAAAAGCCAACCACCTTTGGTACGTCATCTGCGTAGCCCAGAAATTGATTCCAAAGCGATTACGCTGATGGAGGGATGGGAGAGGTCAGTGGGGGGTGCTACGCTAGCTGCGTTAGCGCCTCTGAGCTAGTGGCGTAATTTAGCAGGCGGGGCAGCAGTCGATAGTCGGGGGCGGGGTTGGTGAATAGGGAAGTGGCGCAAATTCGTGGATCGCTCCGCCGAATCCGCCCGCGCGTCGCCGCCGTCGCCGCCGCCCCCCGTCCCGGCCCCCCCGGGTTCCCTCAGCCCAGCCCGGTCCAGCCCGGTTCCCGGGAGGATGAAGTTCGTGTACAAAGAGGAGCATCCGTTCGAGAAGCGCCGCTCTGAGGGCGAGAAGATCCGAAAGAAATACCCTGACCGGGTCCCGGTGAGGACAGTAGTCAGGGCCCGAGGGTGCGGTGCGGGACGCTTACGCTGACGCCGCAGCCTCGGCTTGGGTCCGGGACCCGCAGCGCGGAAATTGGTGGTGCCAGCTGGTGGCAGCGTTGGGAGTGAGCCCGAAACTGCTGTTCTTGGGACCAGGGGGGTGAAAGGATTGGGGTAGTAGTAGACTTGGGGGTGAGGGGATGTGGACGGGAGAGAGAAACCTTGGCATTTGGGTGAGTGAAGGCCTTAGGGAGTTTGACAGCCTGAGCTTCACACGGTCAGTCCCCCAGGGTTAAGAGGTTGAAGCTCTATTCGGCCCCGACAAGTCATCTCCGTGTAATTGTGGTCGTTGTTTATTATGACGAGGATGGATCCTGGATATTTAAATAAGCGCCAGTCAGTGGAGTCAGCCTCTTTGGGACTCAGTGCTTCACCGCGTGTGCAAAGACAAAGAGAAATGAGTCTGGGGAAGATTTAGAAACTAGGAATATTGTTGTTTGAGTTCTTGACAGGTGAAATTGTGGGGCTGTAATCCTTATGTCTCCTAATGTTCATCTTCCCGTTATCAGGTGATAGTAGAAAAGGCTCCCAAAGCTCGGATAGGAGACCTGGACAAGAAGAAATACCTGGTGCCTTCTGATCTTACAGGTGGGGAACCTGACCCAAGACCCAGGTTTGCTTCCTGTGGGTGAGAGTGCAATCTCTAGGGGAGGAGGCTCCACCTAACAGCTGTTCTTTTAAGGGCACTCATGTATGACCTCTGTGACTTTCTTGTACCTTGTATCTCTGGCAGTTGGTCAGTTTTACTTCTTGATCCGGAAGCGAATTCATCTCCGAGCTGAGGATGCCTTGTTTTTCTTTGTCAACAATGTCATTCCACCTACCAGTGCCACAATGGGTCAACTATACCAGGTATGGTGATTGGGAAGTGGTGGAGGCTTTGGAGAGGAGTCTTGGAAGAGCTTGAGGGAAAGAAAGTGTTAGTCAGCAGTTCTTGGACTAGTTGGCTTTCTTGCTTTAAAATTTCATTATAGTTCTGGGTTGGGGG
Source organism: Carlito syrichta (assembly GCF_000164805.1). Classification (NCBI taxonomy): domain Eukaryota; kingdom Metazoa; phylum Chordata; class Mammalia; order Primates; family Tarsiidae; genus Carlito; species Carlito syrichta. The sequence goes on from NW_007248866.1 coordinate 156,753, forward strand.
TTTGGACAGAGCAGTGGGAGTAGAGAGAAGGGAGGAGAACAATGAGCTAGAGGAACTGTTCTGATCAGGACTCTGTCCAGTTCGCCTCCTCATTACAAAACTACAGAAAACAGTTTGCAATCTGTTTGCCAGGACTGCTGCAGGGACGATACTGCTTGACTGCTAGGGCCTGGAGTCAGTGAGGGAGAAAATCAGGCACCGGTTTTGGGGGCTGTTCAAAAAGAATGGTTTTTGAAGGATGTGTATGGGTAAGTTGATTTAAGTAACTGAAGCCCAGTTGCCTGAGCACCATTTTCTGCTTTTACCCCAGGAACACCATGAAGAAGACTTCTTTCTATACATTGCCTACAGTGATGAAAGTGTCTACGGTCTGTGAAGCTGCTGCCCCCGAGGTGGAGGGGGGTCTTATTCTACCAAGAGAGAGGTGGCCCCCTTCTTTGACCTCCTCCTCCTCCTCCTTCAGGCTCAAACACCATCTCCTTTCTTCAGGACCTGCACTTCTTAATGTTTGAGGCTTTCTCTCTAGCTCCTCTTAGTAGGAGGGGTAATGGTGGAGATGGCATCTTGTACCTTTCCTTTCTTCCCCTTTCTTTGCCTACCTTTCCCTTTCTGCTTTAGACTTCTTGATTGTCCATCTTTGTTACAACTAGCGATTGTTTTGGTTTCTGTTCCCTTTCTAACTGCCCAAGAGGCTCAGAACCCTAGCAGTCCCTTCCTTTTGCTACTTTCTTTTTTGGGGGTAGTTGGAAGGGACTGAAATTGGGGGAGGAAGGTAGGAGGCACCATCAATAAAAAGGAAGCCACCAAGCTGAACTGAATTTTGCCTTGTGTTGCTCCCCTCCTTTTTTTCATTTTTAGTCTTTCCAAGGTGTCATGGGTTTAGGTGTGGGAAGGAGAATTGGGTACAGGTTGGAGGAATAGAAGTATATTTTGGTTTATTATGCTGATGTGGGTTTTTTTTCTGTCTGCATAAATAAAGAGGGTGCTTTTGTTGTGATGGAATGGAATACTCTGAGTATCGTTTTATGAATCTAGTGTTGTATACGTGTTGCATACACGTGTATAAAACTGTGAAAAATACTGGTGTAAAAAGTACTATTTTTTACTGTGGGTTTCTGTGAAGAAAGTTTGAAAATACATACTTTAGATAAACATTCAAACTTGCTATAACATTCTGGATTAAGGAAGAGGAGATTTTCGTCTGTGGGAGCTGGGAAAAGGACTGTTCGCAGTAGCAAGTCACTTGGCCAGACTTCATGCCGGCGTGTGGGATCCGGTGGGGTGGGATCTGAGGGAGGGAGAAGTCTGGGAGGCAGCCATTACCACCAGAACTTCACGTCCCAGCAGTCATTTCTTCAACTGGCCGGAAGTGGGGCGGTCCCTTGGGGGGAGAAAGAAGTTGCAGAACGAGGCAGTATGGTGGCCGAGAGTTCTAATCCCTTCTTCCTCGTTTTTTTTGGTCCCGCCCAGCCTACATTTCCCAGGAGCCTGCGCGCGCACTTCCGCTCTACCTTCTTGCTGTGTCTCCCCGCCACTCCCCGGGGGAGGGGAGCGGCTTAGTGCGCCTGCGCCATTCCATGGCTTGCTGGGAACTGAAGTCCTGAAGGTTCATGCAGTCCCCTTTCCGCTACCCTCGGACGGACTACAAACCCCTTGGTGCATTGCGCTTCGGCGCCGGCGGAGGGTG
>NW_007248866.1:158459-159135 GCF_000164805.1 Carlito syrichta
GGAGGGGAGGGGGCGATGCTGGAAGCCATGGCGGAGCCCAGTCCCGAAGGTGAGCTCTCGACCGGCACAGAGCGCTGAGCCGGCGGGGGGCGGCGGGAGAGGAATCAATTGGCAAACTTGGAGGTCGAGCCCCGGAGCCCAGCGGGGTAGTGCAGGGTGGGGGTCGGGGGCCTGGCCCTGGAGGTGGGAGAGCGACGAGTTGAGAGACCTTGGAGAAAGAGGAGTGGGAGACTGGGTTATGGTAGTTCGAGACCAGACACTGTGTGTGTGTGGGGGGGATGGGGACGGGGGTTAGGAGCTGGAAACCCAGAGCTTCGGGGGCTAGGGGCCGAAAGGGCTACCGGTTGATTTGAGGCCCTTGGAACTGGGAGGCTGGGGAAATCTGGGGGCCAGAGAGTTGTTGAGGCGGGAGGACGTAGGAGAGAATTGAGTGAGGGGCCCGGTAGTTTGAAGGCGGGGGAGTTTGTGGCGGTGGTGCCGGAGCTCCGAGTAGTTGCCGCCGGAGCTAGCCCGGTGATTGTTAGAGGGGTGGGCAGGTAGTTGTGGGGGGGAGAGGGGGTCTGGGTATTGTCTGCGGTAGAGGGACCTGTACCGAGGGGTAGTTGTGGGAAGAGAGAGCCGGGAAGCGAGGCGAGCTGGGTAGTTATAGGGGGCGGTGGGGCGGAGTGGGGGGGGG
>NW_007248866.1:159409-165520 GCF_000164805.1 Carlito syrichta
GCGCGGCGGGGTAGGAACTCGGGGCTCGGCGCGTGTGAAGGACGCGGGTGGGGGTGAGCGGGCGGTGGCCCTGGCTGGGCCCCGTGAGCGGTATGGCGGGGGGGGGCGTTGAGAGATCCGAATAGACTGGAGTCTAGAGAAACCGTGAGTTGGGGGGGCGGGGCGCCGGGCCTCCGGTTGGGGGAAGGGGAGCGCTATAGCGAGGCCTGAGAGGGCGCCGCGCCCAGGCTCCGCCCCTCGCGAGGCGGAAGGGGGAGCAGGGGCGGATCCAGCACAGCTGGGGGCCTGCTGGTCTGGCACTGGGACCCGAGAGAGGAGGGGGTTCACTTGGGACCAACATGGCTTAGAGGTAAGGTTTTTTTACAAAGACTCTTTTCTAGTGTCTTGACTCAGCTTTTATTGCTTTTACAGATCCACCTCCGACCCTTAAGCCAGAGACTCAGGTGAGGTTTTCTTTACCCTTGCAGCCCAGTATCACTACCTGACAATGCCTTCCTGCCCCATTTCGAGATTCCTCACTTAGGCACTGTGCGTTTGGGAACGCCCTTCTAAACTCGTTATCTGGTTTCCATAAGATCAATGTTTCCATTTTTTCAGCCACCAGAGAAACGACGGAGAACAATTGAGGATTTCAACAAATTCTGCAGCTTTGTCTTGGCTTATGCTGGTTACATCCCCGCGAGCAAAGAGGTAAGTAAGGACAGGAGAACCCCCTGACTTGAGGCTGGTGTGTCCTAGGATTGTAGAGGGGCTGTTGTGCAAATGGGACTGTATTCCTTTATAGGAGGAGCCCACTAGAAGTTACAGGTAAGAGTAGGGAAGTTGGAAACTCCTAGGGCTGTAGTAAGGAAAAATGGCATGGGACAGGAATAGCATAATTAGCTTGAGCAGCAGTGATAGAGGGGGTTTGGAGGCATTGGTCAAGATTTTGGCATGGTTTTAGAGTGCTGTTGATAGATGTTTCTGGATAGACTTTTTAGGGAGCTGAAAATGGTAACAAACGATGCTGCACAAAAATAGAACTAAGAAAATATGGTTCTGGTGTGGGGGATAGTGTTCCAAAGGCCCTGGGCAGAGGCAGTGGGGAGAGGCTAAAGCTTGAGGGTAGGGGTAATATGGAAGTGGTAAAGAAGAGATGCTGATGAGAGTTGAGGTGGGTATAAGCTTTTGGAGTAGAGATTTGGTGATTGGGGTAGGATATTTTAGGGTAGAACTAGCCCCTGGCTTTCAAGCTGGGTTTGTGGAGAGACTGAGATGACCCTGGTCTCTCCCCCCTTTTAAGGAAAGTGATTGGCCAGCTTCTGGCTCCAGCTCTCCATTGCGAGGCGAGAGTGCGGCAGATAGTGATGGCTGGGATTCAGCCCCCTCAGATCTTCGAACCATCCAGACCTTTGTTAAGAAAGCTAAGTCATCCAAGAGAAGGGCGGCCCAAGCAGGTCCCACTCAGCCAGGACCCCCAAGGTCCACTTTCTCTCGTCTGCAGGCCCCTGACAGTGCTACACTGCTTGAGAAGATGAAGCTCAAGGACTCTCTCTTTGATCTGGATGGGCCCAAAATGGCATCTCCACTGTCCCCCACATCCCTGACACATACCTCCCGTCCCCCTGCTGCTCTCGCCCCAGTGTCCCTTTCTCAGGGGGATCTCTCCCAGCCGCCTCGAAAGAAGGACCGAAAGAACCGCAAGTTGGGGCCAGGAGCAGGGGCTGGCTTTGGGGTGCTTCGGAGGCCTCGGCCAGCTCCTGGGGATGGGGAAAAGAGGTCTCGAATTAAGAAGAGCAAGAAGCGGAAGTTGAAAAGGGCAGAGCGAGGGGATAGACTCCCACCTCCTGGGCCTCCCCGGGCACCCCCCAGTGATACAGACTCTGAAGAGGAGGAGGAGGAAGAGGAGGAGGAGGAGGAGGAAGAGATGGCAGCAGTGGTAGGGGGTGAAGCCCCAGCCCCTGTGCTCCCAACACCCCCTGAGGCTCTTAGGCCCCATGCCACAGTGCACCCAGAAGTAGCCCCTCCCACTGACAGTGAAAGCAAGGAGGTGGGCAGCACTGAAACAAGCCAAGATGGAGATGCCAGTTCCAGTGAAGGCGAGATGCGGGTCATGGATGAGGACATAATGGTAGAATCAGGTGAGAAGTTTGGGGCTGTCCCAGGGGCAGCTGGGAGGATGGGTTTGGGGGAGTGTTGTGGAGCTAAGCGTTCAAGTAGATCACCAAACAAACCTTTTCCCCAGGTGATGACTCATGGGATCTGATCACGTGTTACTGCCGAAAGCCCTTTGCTGGGCGGCCCATGATTGAGTGCAGCCTGTGTGGAACGTGGATCCACCTTTCCTGTGCTAAGATTAAGAAGACCAATGTTCCTGACTTCTTTTATTGCCAGAAATGCAAGGAACTGCGGCCAGAGGCCCGGCGGTTAGGGGGGCCTCCCAAATCTGGAGAGCCCTGACAAAGCCAACCAGGCTGGAACTTCCAAATGACGACATGACTGAGGAACTGAGTCTTTGGGTCCTCAGCCTATCCCCTGGAGCTTGGATACTGTCCCTACTTCAAGGCAGGAATTACCAAGGGAGACTTGTTTGAAATGAGTGTCACACATTCCTACTCATTTCCTCCTCACTCTGGGTTTGAAATTGGACCCATTATAGTTGGAAGTGGGAGGCTGTCTGGGTCTCTAGGCACATAATCTCTGTCTCTTGGACCTGCCACCCATCTTTCTGGGCCAGGGTTGGAATTGGGATGGAATGGGACAGTTGTCTATAAAACTCTAGTGTAAATATAGCACTCCCTCCCTCATCTTTTTCTTCGATTTCACTCCCCATTTATTTTCTTCTACACCGGTTGTATTTTTAATTTGGGACTTCCCCTTTTGGGCATGGCAGCTCAAAGGTGGAGTACTAGGGCCTGGCCAAGCGAGGAAGGAAAGCAGAAAGGTGATGGCTCTTACTCACCTCTTTTGTTTTTAATAATATTGGCCAGCTGTTTGTACGGACAGCCTGCGTGATGTAAATAAATTAGAGTGGGCTCTTTTGTGTTTATAGCCCTCACTGACTGCCTTACTTGGGAGGGATGTTCTGGAAAAGCTGGCTGAAGGTCCGGTCGAAACCCCCTCTCAAAATTCAATCAGAAAATGACAGGGCTCTGGGCTTTTCTCACCCCAAGATACTCTAGAGTAACCAATTCTAGGACCTCCATTGGATTTGCCCCTCCCCGCTCCAGTCTAGGACATCCCACAATCTCCACCCTCCCCCAGGTCGAGTTGCTTCGGCGTTCTCCGCTTGGGTGGGGTAAGGTCGGGTGGGAGCCATTTATCTGCTCCCTGAGGGCAGTAGCCGGTTTAACCTGGGTACTCTGAATACCTCGGCTAGGGGACAGGTTTGGGGGCGGGGTCGTTCAGGGCTGGAAGACCGTTGCCGAAGGCAGCGATCATGTGGCGGGGGCGCTAGGAGGAGCCGGACGGTCACGTGATTGGAGGTCACGTGACGAAGGGCGGTAAGGGAGCGCGGGTGGGCGGGCTTAGGCCACGTGACATGGGGCGAGGTGGGCGGGGACCTGGAGGGCGTTCGCGACGTCGGCGGCGGTGGCGCGCTGCTGCGGCCGAGTTTTCGGCTTTGGGTAGCACCCCACAGCCCGCCCCCTGTTGCCACCGCGGTGACCCCAGCTTTCTTCCCTTTGCACCTCACCCGTACTGGGTCGGTCTTGTCCGCGCTCGCGCGTCGGTTTGCTGGTGTGCGCAGGCGCCGCGGGGGTGATTAGCCTAGTTGGGTGGGCGGTGGAACCCGGGAGCGCGCGGACGAGACCATGGCGGGCATCAGCTCGGGGGGCGGTGGGGTCGGGGAGACGAAGGTGATTTACCACCTGGATGAGGAAGAGACTCCCTACCTGGTGAAGATCCCCGTCCCCGCCGAGCGCATCACCCTCGGCGATTTCAAGAGCGTTCTGCAGCGGCCCGCGGGCGCTAAGTACTTTTTCAAGTCTATGGATCAGGATTTCGGGTGAGCTCAAGGCCTACATAGGACCGAAGGGGACTGTTTGATAGTGGATTGGGTGATATGGAGGGCCACATATCTATTCTGGGCCCTAATACTAGTATTCTCTCTGGCCTATGGTGAAGCAAATTGTACTAGGTTGAGGTAGATTGGCTATCCCAGGATAGATAGGGTTATGCTTGGATAGACTGAAGCACTAAGAGGACAGGCTGGGATCTACTAAGCCAGATTAGAGAAGATTGGGCTGTGCTGGGATGGGGCACACTGGTTTATTTTGGAATGTTATGGACAGTACTGAGATAGATTGGTCCATCTGGTGTGTTTTGAGTAGCCTTGTGGTGCACAGGCTATGTAGGGATATTCTGGAATCTCCCGGTGTAGATTGGGCTATATTGGATCAGATGGGTTATTCTGACCTATACTAGAGCAGACAGGGTGATCGTGGGACACCCTAGTCTATAATGCAAAGAGTGCTCTCTTGGGATGTTCTAGGCTGCCCTAGAATAGATTATCCTGGAGAAACTTGAGCCTTTCTGGACTCTCCGGGGTTGTACTTGTGAATCCTCGTTTCTCTTGGGGCCAAACATGGTTTTATTGGGGCATTCATTATAGGGACAAAGTTAATGGGGTCTGTGTTAGCACCAATAGCTGTATTGGGATATTCTAGTCTGTATTGGACAGCTACTTGTGGAACTATTGTAGACTATACTAGAATAGATTGGGCTATCCTGGGGTAATTTGGGACATTCTGGGCTATCCTGGGTTAGACTGAAACTGTACATAATGCATAGTAAACCATTTTGTGTTTGTACTCTGGGAATGAGCCCTCTGGATCCTCAATCAATGCTTTTTCTAAAGGTAGCTGGATTAGGTTGGAATAGAACTGAACAAATTGGATTCTACCTAGAATGAAAGAGAATGATACTATCTGAGGTGTTATCTTGGATTTAAATCTAGGTTTTTCTATTTGTCAGCAATGTAATCTTGGGCAGCTTACTTAAATTTGTGCCTTCATGTCGTCATCTGTGACATGAGGTAATAACAATAAAATGCTTAGTTTAGGTTCATGTCACATGGTAAATTCTTGTGTTTTTTTTGGAGTCAGGGATTCTCTCTGTTGCCCAGGCTGGAGTGCAGTGGCAGGATCATGGCTTACCTTAGCCTTGATCTCTTGGGCACAGCGATGCATCTGCCTCAGCCTCTTTAGTAGCAGGGACTACAGGAATGCACACCACGCCTGGCTAAATTTTGTGAGACAAGTCTCTCTGTGTTGCCAAAACTGCTCTCAAACTCCTGGTCTCAAGAGATCCTCCCACCTCAGCCTCCCAAAATGCTGGGATTACAGACTTGAGCCACTGTGCTCAGCTGGTAAACTCATGATGAGTGGTAATTATCAATATTAGTATTGAGGCTGACTAGTCCATGAACTAGGCTGTCGTGATACAGAATATAAATTTGTTGTGGAGTGGGCTAAGCTATAATGAGACTGGGTTATGTTGGGTTACTATATTGTGTTGAGACAGATTTGTAGTGACTGAGCTGTGTTGTCACATTGATAGCAAATGGGTTAAGTTGACATAGATCCTTGCTCCCAGAACCATATTAGGCTAAAGGGTTAATCAGACAAGATGTCCTAATCTGGGGGTGATGGGGTGTGTGTGTGTGTGTGTGTGTGTGTGTGTGTGTGTGTGTGTGTGTGTGAGAGAGAGAGAGAGAGACAGACAGAGGAACCAGAGCAGAGAGTCTCGTGGTTTACATGTTTATCCATTTAGTCAACAATTATTTGTTAATGCCTACTAAATGTCAATACATGCTGTCTGGCTAGGACTTGGTGTTGAACAGAGTAACTGTTAATAATTGGATGTGGCAGTTAAGAAGAAAGGGTGCTGTGGCTCACACCTGTAGTCCCAGCACTTTGAGAAGTTGAGGTGAGAGGATTGCCTGAGCCCACGGGTTCAAGACCAGCCTGGACAACTTGGTGAGACCTCACATCTACAATAAGTCAAAAAAATTAGCTGGGCATGGTGGTGCACGCCAGTTACTTGGAAGACTGAGGTGGAAGGATTGCCTGAGCCCAGCAGGTTGAGGCTGCAGTGGCGGTGAGCATGCCACTGCACTCCAGCTTGGGTGAC
>NW_007248866.1:165540-179957 GCF_000164805.1 Carlito syrichta
CCCCCAACCCAAAAAAAAAAAAAAAGGAGGGACAAATCCAATCTACTGCAGGAAACTCTTGGGAGAGATGACCCCTAAAGCTGAGCTTTAGTATCTGTCAGACCAAGCAGATTGCTTAGTGTACAGTTTTGTGCCAGGTGAGCACAGGGAACTGGAAAGCCTGGCTTCCCTTCTCCTTGGGAGCTCTAAGGGTGATGAAGTGGTACTATTGTTTGGTCAATGGGTGTTTTTACGGAGGCAAAAACAACACATTTGGGCAGCTCTCTGGAAGTGAATTAGAGAAAACTAAAGCAAAATATAAGAGTAGAAACTTGGCTGGCGTGATGGCCCAGCGCTTTGGGAAGCTGAGGTGAGAGGATTGCCTGAGCCCAGGGGTTTGAGACAAGCCTGGACAGCTTGGTGAGACCTCGTCTCTCCAATGAATAAAAAAAAATCAGCTGTTTGTGGTAGCGTGCGCCTGTAGTTCTAGCTACTTGGATGGCTGAGGCGGAAGGATTGAGGCTGCGGTGGCCGTGAGTGTGCCACTGCACTCCAGCCTGGGCGACAGAGTGATACTGACTCAAAAAAAAAAAAAGAGTAGAGACTTTAATGAGGACCAGAGCCTTTTTTGGGAAGGTGTGTAAGGAATAGGGGTGGGGCTGAGGAGAGGCTACCAACAAAGCTCCTAAGTTTGATAGCTTCTAATTTTGGGCAGCTGGGTAGCCACTGGGAATTGCCTTTGAAATTGGACTGGGAGATTTGAATCAGACTCAAAGAAGTCTTTGGAGCAGCATTGTGCCTTGGAGGATGAGGTGAGGAGAGAAGGGGGAATAAGGAAAGAGAATTGAGTTTGGAGATTCTTAGGTGTCAGAGTGAGTTGTTCTAATGTAAGAGAAGAGGACCTGGACAAGACAGGAGAAAGTCAGTATCTTTGAGCTGGATGAAGACTGGGAGAAACTTTGAAGGGGTTGGGGGTGGCTAGTCCAGCTCACTGATCTCTATCTTGTCTCTCAGGGTGGTGAAGGAAGAAATTTCAGATGACAATGCCCGCCTCCCCTGCTTCAACGGAAGGGTGGTATCCTGGGTAAGAGGTTCTGACTCTGAGGGCCTAGTCCCTTCAGTGTTGCCAAGGTTCTCCAGGCCTCAGTCTGTTTCTGTGGCCCTCTCCCTGCCAGGCATTGGAGGCCCCAGTTCTTTGCCTCCTTACCTGTTTAGAGGGCTTTCTTTGGAGCATTTTTGGCTTTTCTCCAGGTGCTCTTGGTCTCTGTCCCCTTCTGATCCTTTCCTTTACTGCCATCTCTTATACTTCACCTTCCAGTTGAGCCACTTTTTTTTACCATTTGCATCCTTCTAGCTAGTGTCATCAGATAATCCCCAACCGGAGTTGGCTCCTCCAGCCCATGAGCCTCGGACAGAACTGGCACCTCCACCCCCACCTTTGCCCCCTTTGCCACCCGAGAGGACCAGTGGCATTGGGGACTCAAGGCCTCCGTCCTTCCAGTGAGTCCTTGGGATTCTTGAGTTCGGGGCAGGGAGATGAGGAGGAGAGGCTGAGGATTTGGAGCCCTCTTCTGATGTGGGTTGGAAACCATCTCTACCCATCTAGCCCTAATGTGTCCAGTAGCCATGAGAATCTGGCGCCTGAGACGGAAACCGAGTCAGTAGTGTCACTGAGGCGGGAGAGGCCTCGCAGGAGAGACAGCAGTGAGCATGGCGGTGAGGGGCCGGCCTGGGGGCTGGAAAGGGCTGAGAACTCATCCTTGGTAGGGGTGGGGATTGGGAGGCTGGGTTCCTGAGCTCCCTGTTCTTATGCAGCTGGGGGCCACAGGCCTGGTGTCCCTTCAAGGGTGGAGCGCCACCTGGCGGGGTACGAAAGCTCTTCTACGCTCATGACCAGCGAGCTAGAGAGTACTAGCCTGGGAGACTCTGACGAGGATGACACCATGAGCAGGTATGACTCCACACTCCTCTCCCTAAGGCTTCCAGCCCCCCCTTCCCTCCTTCATTCAATCTGCTCGTTCTTTCTCTTAGCCCCTTGGCCACTTTGGTTTTTAAGTGCTTGCCTTCCCAACCTCCTGTCAGGTTTAGCAGCTCCACAGAGCAGAGCAGTGCTTCCCGCCTCCTCAAGCGCCACCGGCGACGGAGGAAACAGCGGCCACCCCGCCTGGAGAGGGTGAGGGGGTTCCCATGGGACAACTGGGGCTTGGAGAAGTAGGGGCATGGTCCTTGGTTTAGGTGGTACCAGGACACAGAATCCCAGGCTATTGAAGGACATTCCAGCTTTTTTTCTTTTCTTACCACAGACCTCATCCTTCAGCAGTGTCACAGATTCCACAATGTCTCTCAACATCATCACAGTCACACTCAACATGGGTATGGAGGGAGCCTGAGGCTGGGGGGAATGGGGAGGTCCTGGTCTCTAGGGCTCCAGGGGATTATGTGGCTCAGGTTTCCCCTCCTCACATGGACTCTCTCCACAGAGAAGTACAACTTCCTGGGCATCTCCATTGTGGGCCAAAGCAATGAGCGGGGAGATGGAGGCATCTACATCGGGTCCATCATGAAGGGTGGGGCTGTGGCGGCAGATGGACGCATTGAGCCAGGGGACATGCTTTTGCAGGTGTGCTGGGGCAGGGCCACTATGGCGCCTTGGATAGGAGCTCTCATACTCTCCTCCTCTGCCCCTGACCCACTGCCATCACTTGCAGGTGAATGACATGAACTTTGAGAACATGAGCAATGATGATGCCGTGCGGGTACTGAGAGACATTGTGCACAAGCCTGGGTGAGTCTGAGCTGGTCTCGGGTTCTCAGCCCCCTGTGTTTTTGCTTTTGTTTTGCAATTTTACTAAGTTGTGAGATACAACATTCAAAGGACATGGAACAAAAACGTGTAATGAGAAAAATTCTAGAGTCAGTGCCCACAACACCACCACTTAGATCATCAAATAGATTTGCTGATACCCTGGAACCCTCCCCACAAAATGTCCCTTTCATTTCCCAACCTCCTCACTCCCCCTAGGGGTAATCACTCTCCTTACTTCCTTGGTCGTCACTATGAAAGAGAAAATCATTGCTTCACTTCATAGTGTTATCACCCATGTCTGTATCCTTGAACAACAGGGTTTAGTTTTACCTGTTTTTGAACTTGCTGTGAATGGAATTGTACAGCGTGTACTCTCTTTGTTTCACTCAGCAGTATGTTTCTGAGAGTTATCTGTGCTGGTGAGTCATCCACATTGTGGAGCCTTCCACCGTCACCTTCTTTGGCCCATGTATGTGCTCTTCCTTCTCTCCTTTCTGCCTTTTTTTTTTTTTTGTCGGAGTTTCACTCTGATCCAGGCTGGAGTGCAGTGGCACACTCACAGCCACTGCAGCCTCTATCTCCTGGGCTCAGGTGATCCTTCCACCTCAGCCTTCCAAGTAGCTGGAACCAGTAGCTGCCTCCATGCCCAGCTAATTTTTTTTTTTTGTGTTGGAGTCTCACTCTGTCGCTCAGACTGGAGTGCAGCAGCACGCTCCCGGCCACCGCAGCCTCGACCTGCTGGGCTCCAGCGATCTTTCTGCCTCAGCCTTCCAAGTAGCTGGAACTACCGGCACGCTCTACCACGCCCAGCTAATTTTTTGATTTATTGTGGAGATGAGGTCTCACCAAGTTGCCCAGGCGGGTCTCGAACCTGCGGGCTCAGGCAATCCACTCACCTCAGCTTCCCAAAGCGCGGGATTACAGGCTGAGCCACTGAGCCCGGCTTAATTTTTTGCTTTATTGTAGAAACAAAGTCTTGCCAAGTTGCCCAGGTTGGTCTTGAACCCTTGGACTCATGCAATTCTCTCATCTCTGCCTCCCAAAGTGCTGGGATTACAGGCGTGAGCCACCATGCCCAGCTTCTTTCTGCCTCTTAATCCATTCTTGTTCCAGGCCTCTTCCCTCTTGAGTTCTCTTCTTCCTCACCCCCTTGACTGACCTTCTCTTCCCTACAGCCCCATCGTGCTGACTGTGGCCAAGTGCTGGGATCCCTCTCCCCAGGCCTATTTCACCCTCCCCCGAAGTGAGTGATGCTTAGGATGGGCCTGAAGCTGAGAGTGGGAGGGAGGCTGGACCTGGGCTTCTGGGCTATGGGGAATGGCTGGAAGAGGGTCCAGACAGAGGTAGAACAGGAATCTGAGTTAGGAAAGGACAGGACTGGCTTTCTGGGACTGAGAAGTGGTTATCTTGGTGCCTTCTATGTCCCAGATGAGCCCATCCAGCCAATTGACCCTGCTGCCTGGGTGTCACACTCCGCTGCACTGACTGGCACCTTCCCAGCCTATCCAGGCTCCTCGTCCATGAGCACTATTACATCTGGATCTTCTTTGCCTGATGGTGAGCCCTTAGCACTTTCTGAGATGGCTATCCAGCAGTGATGTAACCCGCCTTTCCTGTGGAAGTGGTTCCTACCTGATGCCCGTTGTCTTCTTTGCCAGGCTGCGAGGGCCGGAGTCTTTCCATCCATACGGATATGGCATCTGTGACCAAGGCCATGGCAGCTCCAGAATCTGGGCTGGAAGTCCGGGACCGTATGTGGCTCAAGATCACCATCCCTAATGCCTTTCTGGGTATGGCTGGGGCCTGGCAGAGGACACGGGAAGGGAGGAGGAGGCAACTAAAGCTGAGAATGGCATAGGCAGGAGTGAGAGCAGAAATTGGGAGGAGAATCTGAGTCCTTTTTTTACTGTGGATGCTCCCAGGCTCAGACGTAGTTGACTGGCTCTACCATCACGTGGAGGGCTTTCCTGAACGGCGGGAGGCCCGCAAGTATGCCAGTGGGCTGCTGAAAGCAGGCCTGATCCGACACACCGTAAACAAGATCACCTTCTCTGAGCAGTGCTATTATGTCTTCGGAGACCTCAGTGGTGGCTGTGAGAGTTGTGAGTTCCCTTGCCCTAATGCTTAAGAGTGACTTTCCAATCCCAAACCTAGCCCAGAAATTGCAGCCAGGGCTACCATGGATGGTTGAGCTGGAGGGGGTTGGCGTCCACTGATGTGCTGTTCTAAAAGCCATGTACCAGGTTCAGGGCATTGTTTGCTGAGGAAAGTGGTATTAAAACAGACAGGCAAATGGTCGCTCTAGCTGTGTGCCTGTCCTGAGGGCAGAAGTAGATAGGGAATTTTCTGTCAAGAGGCCCTTGTGACCTGTTTTAACTCCCATTATGGGTGGGTCTCGGGAAATGTTTCCCAGTTTTCCCTTCAGTGTCTTGGGGCCCTGGCCTCTTGAAGCAGTGACTTCTTATTTCCTCCCTTCCTTTCCAGACCTAGTCAACCTATCTCTGAATGACAACGATGGCTCCAGTGGGGCTTCGGACCAGGACACCCTGGCTCCTCTGCCTGGAGCCACCCCCTGGCCTCTGCTGCCCACCTTCTCCTACCAGTACCCAGCCCCACACCCCTACAGCCCCCAGCCACCACCCTACCATGAACTTTCATCCTATACCTATGGTGGGGGCAGTGCCAGCAGCCAGCACAGTGAGGGTAAGTCATTCCCAGATATCCATACTAGAGGTCTCAGGATGGATCAGAGGGGAACCAGGGGCTGGGGCAGCCAGAGGAGCCTGGGCAAGGGCTCAGTTGGCACCTTCCCTCTCCCCCTACAGGCAGCCGGAGCAGTGGTTCCACACGAAGTGATGGGGGGGCGGGGCGCACAGGGAGGCCTGAGGAGCGGGCCCCTGAGTCTAAATCCGGCAGTGGCAGTGAGTCTGAGCCCTCCAGTCGAGGGGGCAGCCTTCAGCGTGGCGGGGAACCTGGTGGGACTGGTGATGGGGGCCCTCCCCCATCCAGGGGCTCCACTGGAGGTGCTCCCAACCTCCGAGCCCATCCAGGGCTCCATCCCTATGGACCACCCCCTGGCATGGCCCTCCCCTATAACCCGATGATGGTGGTCATGATGCCTCCCCCCCCACCTCCTGTCCCTCCAGCAGTGCAGCCCCCAGGGGCTCCTCCAGTCAGAGACCTGGGCTCTGTGCCCCCAGAACTAACAGCCAGCCGCCAAAGCTTCCACATGGCCATGGGCAATCCCAGTGAGTTCTTTGTGGATGTTATGTAGTACCCACCGTGGGGCGCTCGGTGCTCCTGTTCTGTGACTGGGTATCTCCTCAGTCGTGTGCTCCTTATTCCTTGCAGTGCCTTGCCTCAGCCTGCCGGCTGCTGCCTACTGTGAGGCTGTTGCCACTGTGACTCTGACCAGCAGTGCCTGATTCCTTCCCCTTTCCTCAGGGGTAGGCAAGGGACCTTTGGTTTAATTTTTAGCCTTGTTTTTTTATAAGCCTTTTTGGGGGTTAAAATAGACTTTCTAACCTTTTTGGGACTATTTTTTTACTAGACATTTTTTCTTTTATATGAAGAATCCTCATTTTCTGAGCCCCTTCTTCTAACCCCAGAATGTGACCTCCTCCTCTAGTTGGCCAGTAAGCTCTGCCCTCCACAGGGTGGGAGGTGGTCAGTGGTACCCTGGGAGGAGGAAGGGGGTGGGGTACTCTAGACAGCAGTCCAGGGAAGCTGGGGTATTTGGGGCCATGTAGCTGCCTTTGTTACTCTATTTATTTTAGTCACTTGTATAAAACACCAAATAAAGCAATAGAGGCCAACTCCCCACGCCTCTGGCTCCTTTCTTTGGGAGGGAGGCAGACAGTGGAGGGAAAGAATTGAGACAGTAGCACAGCATGGCTTGTCAGAAACTTTATTATTTGTGAGGCAGTAAATGCTCTTAAGAGCAGGCACGAAAGCAGACACGGTCCTGGGAACGCCAGGCCCCTTTCAGGGCAAACCAGGGCCCCCGGGAAAGGAGTCTTGGCTTTGGCTTGAGAGAAGGCACATAACCGGGCCAACCCTGGTTGGGAGTATTCAGAAGCCAAGTGGGTTGCTGGTGACCACGCCACCCCGCTCCACCAAGGCCTGGGAGATGCTTTTGAAGTTACGGAAGAGCTCCTGCTGCTGAGGGTCAGACTGCAGAGCAGCCATGTTCTCCCGGATCCGGGCTGCAGCCTGGGGCGGAGGAAGGAGGGGCTCAGGCCTGTGCCTTGAGCCCCCACCTCCCAACCCCTACCTGGGAGCCCTGAGTCTCACCTCAATACACCAGGTGTCACAAAGCATTTTCTCATGCTGGGCTGTGGGGTGGCCCTCACTCAGAGATCGTGAGGCCCTGGTGGGAAACAGGAAAATAAAATAAATCTGGGCTGTGACCCTAGCCCAGGATCCCCTGTGGCTCAGGCCTCCCACACTGCCTCCTCACCTGGACAGAACCACCACCATGGCATAGAGGTCGATGGCCCCATCTGCCAGACGCTGCAGCACAAACTGTTCATCTGTCAGGTAGATGAGATGGGGGTAGGGAGTGTTAGTTGGAGGGAGAGTAAAGGGGGGGCAGTAATGGGGTAGAGTTCACTCACTGACAATCCCCTTTTTGTGTTTTATCAGCTTGGCCTCCACCACAGTGGCAAACTGTTCCAGAGCCTGCACTGCCTGAAAAGATGGGGAAGGTACATAGGACTCAGAGGGCCACCCCCAGCAGCTCTTGATGCAGGCTCTCTCCAGCCCTTGATTGCTTACCAGCTCACCACTCCGACTTAACTCTGGGTGGACAATTCCACTGAGACTTAGGCCACTGCCTAGCCCTGCCCGCCTGAGGGAAAGAATGCCTGGTTAGTTGCCATACACCACCCTGCCCTCCCCTAACCCTGGCCCCTAAGCTTACCGCCTCAGCTGTTTGCCTGCTTCTCCTAACAGGAGGCCAGCATTCCCAAAGGGGTTCTTTAGAGCACTACCAAGCCCAGAGAGCTCTTTTCCTTTGTCCTGTGGGGGAAGAGAGTCTAACAGTCAGGACTCACTCTCTTCTCCTCCACTCTCCCACTTCTCCTCCTACTTACCATACAGCCCTGCAGAGCCACAAACAGCCGGAGAATGTCGTTAGTTCCCTCGAAGATGCGGAAGACGCGAATATCTCGAAGCACACGTTCTATGCCAGGCTCCTACCACAGGGGGAGACGGAGTATAAGATCCTGCTGATATGTGCTTACCCACTTCTGGCCGAGCAGAGGCCCTGTACATTGGACCACCGTGTACCTTCATGAAGCCCATGCCTCCCATGATTTGAATACACTCATCTGTCACATTCCAGGCTGCCTCCTAAGGACAAAGAACCAGAAGAGACTGGTTTTGAAGCAGATCTCCCAAACTGGACTCTCCTTCCCAGCATGCCTAGGACCTCACCGAGCCAAAGATTTTGCTGATAGCGGCCTCTATCTGGAAGTCCGTGGATCCCTGGTCCATGTTGGCACTCACCATGTAAGCCATGGACTGAGGTTGCATCATTGGGACATTGGAAGAAAATTGAAAAAGGCTGCATGAGATTCAGCCTGAGCTGCCAGATCTCTAAGACCAGATCTAACCTAGCTCCACAGGCCCTTCTATTCACCTTCTCGCTCTGGTCAGGTTGGGCACCTCTAAATATTTGGTCCTGAGTCAGTTCATCAGGGGATTCCAGGCATTTGGCTCCTTGAAAGGGGTGAAGGTAAGGGGTGGGGAGTAGAATCAACTAGTACCTCTGGGAAGCACCTCGTCAGAACAACATCACTTTCCTCCTGCAGAAGCTGAGTTGACTATGCCTCCCCGCATCCCCTAGGGCATTGGTGTAAAGCTGGAGACCCACTGCCCCAGGTGCTGCTGGGGGTTGTAGTCTGACCGACTGGGAAGTAAACCACAGAGCTCCAGAGAGAGGGTCTTGGGAGGCCCTCACCTCAGTCACATACTGCAGCATAACCATCCGGGCAAGCTTCTCCTGGATCAGCCCAAAGTTGTGAATTTTCTCTCCAAACTGGGTACGATTAGCAGCATGATCCACCTGGAAGAGAGCACGTGTGCCTCACTATGGTTCACTGTGGTTTAGCTGTCTCAGGAGAGGGGGCTGGGCTTGAGCTAGAGGAACAGGCACTGGACACAACCAAGAGTTCAGTCCATGCTGAAAGGAGACCTAAGCTAGCAAGCAGGTATGGCGCTGCTGGTGGGGGAGGGATCTCTAGTGTAGGGAGCACCTACAAGGGAACAGGGACATACAGAAAAGGGAGCCAACGTGACTCCTATTTGGGACTCAGGCAGGGCACTCACCGCTTTAGCAATAATGCCTCTCATGGTGCCTGCAAGGGCTGCAGCCATGCCAAACCTTCCATTGTTGAGGATGTGCATGGCGACCTTGAAGCCACTCCCAACCTCACCCAGCACATTCTCCGATGGCACTCGTACTCCATCAAAGATCACTTCTGCTGTGTTTGAGGCCTTGATGCCCATTTTCTTCTCAGGGGGCCCACTGTGGCAGGGCAGGGTGGGAAAGCAGAGGTGTGTTTGACAGGTTATCACTGGGGGAAAAAACTGCTTTCATTCCTATGCACTAGGGAGTAACTACAACTCCCAGACTGTAAGAGGGTACAGGCAACACTTCTCCAGGTGCCCTGAGAACTGAGGAGGCTTGGCTTTGTCCTGCTACTGTGTGTTGGACTTGGTTATTGGAGCCAACGCTTTGGATGAGTTCCATACATATTAATCTCAAAGGTTACATGCTACCTACTATTTTGGCTTCTGCACACATCCCTAGGATGACCTGTAACAATCCTCTGCCCAGTACTGCCCCTTGGTCCTACCTCTTGCCCCATCCCCCAAATCCACTCACTTAGTAACACCCCCGAAGTTCCTCTCCACCACAAAAGCTGTGATCTTCTCCTTCACTGCCCCTGTGGCTGGATCTGTAATTGGTGTCTTGGCAAAGACTGTGAAGATGTCTGCCAGGCCCCCATTACTGTGAAAGAATGAGGGGACAGTCAGGGCATGGAGGACTGGGAACAAACAGTAGGGCCTGAAATTGGGCAGAGGGGGAGAAATGGGAGGCAGATTGCCTGATCCAAATCTTGCTTCCGTTGAGGGTATAGTATTTTCCACAGGGGCTGGGCACAGCGGAGGTTCGGATGGAGGCTGCATCTGACCCACTTGAAGGTTCGGTTAGACAGAAAGCTGCCAGAGTCTCTCCTGTTGGGGAGGAAGCTCCTTTACCATGAGTTCTAGTGGACACCTAAGTCCCCTCAACCCACCTCCTTATACCCCCAGGCAGTTCTCCCTTAACACCTCTGGCAGTATCCAGTTTTCTTTTGCATTTCCCAACCAGTATATTGTGATGCCTCCCGGGAGTCTGCCCCAGCCCAAATGCCCAACTACATAGTGATCTAAGTACCAGCTGGCCTAAGCTATGCCAAGCCCAGGACACCCCCAATCCCTGGGTCTCCTAGGGTTGCCTCACCAGATGCCAGTTTGGGGAGGTATTTTTCTTTCTGGGCCTTTGTGCCAAAGAGCAGGATGCCTTTGAAACCGATGCTCTGATGGGCCCCCAGGGTAATGCCCACTCCAAGGTCGTGCATGCCCACGATCTCCACCATGCGGGTATACTGGAGGGGAAGCAGGCATCTGGGACTGTAACTGGCTGCATAGCACCTGCCCTTAGCAGGAGAGTGGGGACAAGAGGGCAGGGCCCGGCCTGGGCCATCCACATGGAGGGAGCAGGACAATGAAAAGGGCACAGCAGAGGATGGTGGTTCCTGTCCTCTGTCTTGGTAGGAGGAAGACTTCCTACTATCCTCAAGCAGTCTCCAACTTAAGAGATTTTTTGAGGACTTGGGAATCAGGGTGAGGTCCATGGCTGTTGGCCCTGGAGGATTGCATGTAGACTCTGATGTTGGGCGGGGGGGTGTGTACACTGCAAGAAGAGTCAACATTCACCTCACAAGCCCCCAGGGCAGGTGCTTGAGAAAGGTCTTAGCTTTAAGGATGAGGAAGGAGCTGAATTTGCCAAGCTGGAGTATGGGAAGTAGGGAAGTGCCCGGTGGGGAAGTGGTGAGGTTTCCCTCACCTGAGTGTTGCATAGGCCCACACCACCCAGCTCACTGGGCACTTGCAGACCAAAGGCCCCCAGCTCCTTGAGGCCCTGCAAAGTGGTCTCTTCCACCGCCTCCAAAGAGTCATTCTTGGCAGCATCGTTCACCTCCTGGGAAAGGCACAGAATCCCACATCCAGACTCCTTTTAAGCTCCTTAACGTCTCCACCCCACCAGGACTAAGTCCCAGTCATTCCTCACCTTGAAGAAACGGGATACAGGTCCCACCAGCTCTTTGAGAATCTGTGTTTGCTCCTCGTTGAGCACTGCGGGGGTGGCAGTGGGAAGCCAGTCAGGCAAAGCGATTATAGGAAACCAGCCTGTCCCCACCCAGCTCTGACTGCCCCTTCCCTTACCGGCTGGATATGGGAACACCTGCTCGGTGATGAGCTGGCCCTTGAACATCCCCACAGCAAAGGACTTAGATTCCTGGGCAAGGAGAAGGAGGTTTCAGGGCGCTGGCTGGGATGAGTCTGTCCTCGGCTTAGATTCACCCGGTCTCAGGGCTACGTACCGCCTTTATCCGCCCGGTGTCAGGGCTACGTACCGCCTTGGCCTGTTTATCCCTGGTCGAAGCATCAGGGAGGGACTCTGACTTTTCCAAAACCGCCTGGGGAATGGGATGGTTAGCGAGCCTGAAAGGGAGCTTTCAATGTGCCAAAGGAGGGCACAAGGCAAGAGCTGCGTGTGGGGGAGGGGCGGGTCCAGTGACCTTTCCCCTAGTTTCACCTCAGGGCACCCTGGCCTGCCCTTTCCCCTACTTTCGGCGTCAGAGCTGTGGGCAGGTGACTGGGACCAAGAGGGAGACCCCTGCTGGCGGCGGGGAGTTGGAAGTGGAAGTCGACCCCCGCGTTGTCCTGTTACCCTTCCCAAGGGTGGCTGTCACTTACCTGAGCTGCCCCACTGGCATAGGGTCGCCGGGCAGGTCCAGGTCGGGGCTGCCTCAGGAACGCACTGGGCCATGAACTGTGGGGAGTGAACGTTCAGTTCTTGCCGGTTCCCAGGCCCGCTGCCCCCTGTCCCTTCTGTCATACAGACCTTCCGCCCCCCAACCGCAGCAGCTGCCACCCCACACTTGGGGCTATCCGAGTCGCCTGCATCTCCGAGCCGTTCCGGCCGCCGCAGTCTTGAGCCCCGACCCAGCTCTGGCGTTCAGTCTGCCGGAGTCTGGGTGCCCCCGGCCCTGACTCATCCTCCACAATGCACTGGGCGGCGGGCAGGCGCGGCTTCCGGTCGCCGGGGCTGCTGGGAGTTGTAGTTCCCGAGCACCCCGGTCCCTGCATTCTGACTGACCTAGAGTGATCTCCAAGCGTCCTTTGTCTCCCCCAAACACCTTCATCCTGCTTGTCCCAAATAGAGTCTAGTCTTCTGAAGGGGTGATGGAATAGAATGAGACGGAAGAGGGAGGAGCTTAGAAGACTGCAGTCAGAGGGATGGAGGTAGACTGAAGAGAGTACTTCCCAAGGGAAGTTTAGAAGGGAGAAGGCAGAAGAGGAGTGTAAAGGTAGATGCCAAAGTTAGAGCCATGGAAAGACGACTCTTTGGGGTTCCTTATGAAGTCTGTCTCCACCCACACAAAAGGAGGGCACAATGGCAGGCAGGACTCAAGCTGGGGTGTGAGTGTTCCAGGTGTGCTCTCCTGAGACCTAGGAGGTACCGCTAACCCTTGAAACCACTACAGTGTCACAGTAAGAAGGACCCTTGGGCTTACCGCTTCTCCTTTAAAGCCTCTGAGCCCTTGTGGAACATCTGTCTCTCTCTCTCTCCCCTCTGTTCCTTCTAGAGACCCTGTGCCCAGGCTAAACCTCTGGGAAGATGACTTCTTCCCAGGCCTGAGACAACTGTAGGAATGCTTATGGTCCACCCTCTACCCCCGCTTCTCTACCCTGGGGTCAAGAAGTCCCAAGCAATTTATACCCCTCTTTCTGCAATTCCCACTGGGGTCAGGCCCAGGAGGAAAGAGAGCTGGGCTCGGCTTCCTTACTTTTTGAGCTCCTGGGACGAGATCCTCTTCCCTGGCACCTCAGGAAAGTGTGACTTCGTTATGCTGCTTTGGGGCCAGGAGGCCAGGTTGTGGAGCAAAGTGGTGGTGGTGCTGGGAGACCTGAGAAAGAATGGGACAACTGGTCAGTTCAGAGACTGCCTACTTTACTAACAGGTGGAATTGGGTGGGGAGAAGGCAGCTCAACTCCAATCCCGGCGGATTAGGAAGATTAAAGTGAGAGAAGAGAGAGATGTCCCAGAGACCAAGAGGTGAAAAACAGGGGTCCTTGTGCAGGGGAGGCATGGGAGCAAAGTGGGGTGCTGGGATTCAGCAATCCTTCTCCCTGAACCTTTCCATAAGGCCTGGGGTAAGAGGACAAAGGCTGGGGAAGATGAAGTGACAGTGTGTCTGTTTGTCTCTTCCCTGTCCCTGTCCTCCTTCACTTGCATTTCACTAGCTCCCAGGTCAGCCCTCTGGCTCCTTGCTCCCCCACTATTGCGGTGGGCACCCCCTCTTCTCACAGTGTTGCACAGTGACCTCTTCCAGGCCTTGCTGGGTGAGTAGCCCAATTTACTGTGGGGCAGTGGTGGAAGGAGCTGGCCTGGGACTGTGAGTGCCTGCACTGAACTTCGGGTCTGGTTGGGAGCCTGGAAATCATTCGGTCCAAGCTGGAGTCCCATGGAGGGTCCTGCCCATGATGATGCTCCCCATTAGCATGGACCAGAAGAGCTCCTCCCGTACCAGACCGACAGCAGCGATGGTGGCAAGGGTGATCTGACTGAAAAGCCTGGGGTGGGGGAGGGTAACTCAGTTCTCTTCCTGTGACAGACATCCTGGACTATTACGAGGCATCCATCTCAGAGAGTCAGGTAAGGAGGAGGGGGTGAGTGCCTAACTTCCTGAGGAAGCAGGCAGGGCTAGAGGGGTGAGCAAAGTCTTACTGATATTAAACTGAGGCTTGGGGGCCCTGGTGACAAGATCCTGAGTCAGTGGCCCAGGGACTTGGGGGCACTGAGAATACTCCCCTCCATAGTCCCTTCTCCCTCTTTCTAACCCCTTCTCTTTGCCTGCCCCAATTTCAGGCACTAAAGAGTCCAGAGCATAATTACTTTTCAGGCTTCCTCCTGAGTAGCCTGAGGGACAACTAGACCCCCAGGGATTCCCTCCTGCTAGCCCCTTCCTCACACCTTATCCCCTACCATGGGCTCCCTTCAATATTTAAATAACCATGGGTGCTCCCAGCCCAATATGGGTGCTGCCTCCTCTACGAAATGAAATCCAGCCTCATTGTCTTTGCTGTCATCTCTGGTGGCTGGCTAGGTCTCCATGTTTACCTCAGAGCCTCTCTCCTACTGCTTGTATCTCCTTTCCCATTATCCGGGTTCCTGCCAGCACTGAAGGAGTTAACTCTGCCAAGGCACCCCCCCATTCTGGCTCCTAGCTCCCTCCCTCCCTCCCCCTGCTTCCTCTCTCCTCCTCTCTCCCCTTCCCTCCTCGGCTCCACGGCT
>NW_007248866.1:180317-186721 GCF_000164805.1 Carlito syrichta
CATCCTGGCCCCCCCTGCAAAAGTGGGGTGCGGAGGGGGGAGGGGTGAGAACCCACGGAGGGGAGGAACGAAACTCCGATGAAGTCAGAGCCCCTTACCCGCCGCCGCGGCCAGGCCCCCCAACATGGACTGTCTCTGTATAGTGACAACCAAGGTAAGCGTGATGGGGGGGTATAAATTGGGGGAGGGTATGAGTTTGTGGGGGGGGGTTAGCAGGCTTTATCTAGGACTCGAGGTCCTGGAGTGACAGCATCAGAAGTAAGATGTATTTGGGGGTCATAATTTAGTTTTGGGGTTCACATCTGAGCCAATGCTGGATTTGGCCACAGGTGCCCCCTGGAGTGATCCCTTTGTACCTGTAGAGAAATGGAAAATGTAGGGTATTCCATGGTTTGGGGGGCCTGGCGGGTTTGAGGGTTAACCAGTGCTGTTTGAGGGAGACATTTAAGGAGAAGCCTAGCTCACATGGGAGTCCTGCTGGTGTATGTGGGAAGGTGGGCTATGTGGGGGGGTGTCCTTTTCCCTCCCCAGGGAAAGCTGGCTCCAGGTCTCTTGTTCAATTTTGGGGGGCTCTTGGCATGGGATAAAGGTTATTGGTTGTGAGTGTCTGACTGGTCTGGGGGTGTCAGCTGGCAGGGAAGGGGTGGGCCTTCAGACTATAAGACAAGCATTTTGTGGTAGATACATTTGGGGGATGCTCTCCGAATTTGAGGGAACTGTTAATCTGGGGTTCAGTCATATGGAATGGAGGTAGCTGGGAGTTTTCAGAGGGCTGGGGCCTGGCATGGAATCACCTGAGAGAATGGTCCAGGTGAGGCTAGATCTGGGGTGCTCCCATGGGATGTAGAAGGTTGCAGCAGCCGAGGTTGCTAGCTCCTGAGGAGGATGAGAGATTTGGGGAGAGAGGATATTTGAGGAATGGGACCAGGTGGATGGTGCAAAATTTGGGGGTGGCCCAAAGGCAGGTGCCCAGTGTCCCCATCTCCTCCCACACTGCATCTAGCCTTGGGCAATAAAGAGGGAGAAGAGCAGGTGGAGGGGCCTGTTCCAGTTACTCCTGTCTGACACTTGGGATCAAGGTGGGGGATGACACCTGGATTTCTTGGTCGCTGAGAATTTATGACTGAGGTTACTGGGGTGAAATGGAGTAGGAGGAGGATAGGGCTGGCAGTGTTGGGGATCTGTGTAAGGGTGTCCCTGTGGTTGGAGCCTGGGAAAGGCAGGAGATCTTGGATGGGGAGTGCAAGCAAGCTCCTGGTGGGATGCAGTATACCTAGTCTTTGCTTGGAGACTCTGGGCCTGGAAAGCTGGATGCCTGGTGTGTGGAGAGAGGCTTGGGCGGGTGGCAGGCAGCTGGGGGCTGGGGGGTAGGACAGGAAGTGGGGGCCGGGAGAGGCGGGGTCCGGGTGAGTCACAGGCTGGGGAGGGGGTTATATTTAGTGGGAACTGCAGCTTCTCATGGGAGGGAGCTGAGGACACACATGTTCCCTGCCACAATCTCACACATGTGTGTACACATGCCTTGTGCACGTGTGAGCATGGTTGGAAGAGATTAGAGGCTAAGGTCTTTTAGGTCTGGAGCCCTCATCCCCTCTCCACCAGGGCTACTTTCTTGTTGTTCATTTGTTGGGCCTTGGGCTTTCTCCCAGGCTGCTTCTTCCTCACATCCCCTGAGTTTCAGTGGTATTTTGTGCCTCAGTTGCTATGGCCTGGTTCCCTTTAATGTCTCTCTGATCCTCTACTCCTCCTGTCTCTTACCCTTAGGCCTGCACCTTGGCCTTCAGCTCCCTGGCTGTGGTCCTCTGTGTACAGGTGTATATAGAAAACCTGCTAGAATGTGTGGGCTCTGCTTCCAACACGTGAACACACAAATGCCAGTGAGGGTGAGGGGCTTGCCTGCACTAGCAGGCTATTCTGGGAGGGTGGGTGGGCTTATTCATTACCCCGTCCAGACTCCTACTTCTTCGATGGAGCCCAGGGTTGCACATCCCTGGAGGAAGGACGCTTACACAGAGGATCATGCATTTGGAGCTTACAGAGGCGTGGAGACCCAGGCTTGCCACATTCCTTGGCCGGAAAACTTGTCGGCCTCGGGATGGCGGGGACTCCAACTCCCATAAGGCCTTGAGGCACAAGATCCCTGAATGTTAGAGGGTTACTGCCCATAGGACTGTTGGGAGTTGTGGTTCATGTCTATCCAGGGCAGCGGAGAGTAGCCCAAGAGGAGCCAGCAGGGGGCACATGGCACCTGCCCCCCAAAATGCTGGATGGGGCAGGGAGTGCTAAGGCTCAGCTCTTTCAGAGAGTCCTCCATCTTTCATTGCCTATATTTAGACTCTCTCCGCAGTAATTTAAGCAACATTGAGTGCCTACTATGTGTTGGGCCCTTTGCTTTGTGTAAATTCTGCTTTATAGCTATCACTTTGTTTTACTTGGTGCCTTTATCTCTGCCAGTATCTCCGTCTTTGAGCATCTCTTTCTCCCACTCCGCCCCCGTCCCTCCCCCTTCTCCCCGCGCTGCTGCCGCCGTTACCATGGTAACCGGCGACGACTGAGGTTGCGTGGCGGGTTTGAGGGCCGGGCGAGGGTGGCGGAGGGCGGAGCAGAACAAGTGGGGGTGGGGGTAAAGTGGGGGAAAGACTGGGGTATTAGCCAGAGCTCCGGAGTCGAAGCGGTTAAACCCTCCAGGTGGTCCTTATTGGGCCAAGCCAAGATGTCGGGGGCGGGGCAGTGTGGCCAGCGGCCTCATTCATTGGCCGACAGGGGCGTGGCGGAAGGACAGTGTGGGCGAGGCCGGGGGAGCGAATGGGCGGGAAGTGGACGGAGGCGTGGTCTCCTGGAGGCTGGTGGGCGGAGTCTGGCTTACTCTATCGAGGGAGGCGGGCAACAACCCTCGGAAAGGGGAGGGGCCTTGGGGCTGGCTTACCTGCCCGAAATGAGGGCGGGGCTGACTCGGGAGAGGCGTGGCGTGTTCCCCTTGTGCGGGAAGGAGATAGGGTTTTAGGGGCCATTATCCAAGTAACTGCAGGGCGCGGGGGTCTTTGTAAAGGAGAATCCGGGGGTTGGGAGATCTGACGTCTCAATTTTCCTAAGATGGAGGCCTGTTCAGCTTTCATCAGAGCACCCCTCCTACCTCAGCTCTATGTTCCAGGGAGACGGTTGCTAGGCGACAGCAAAGTCCTTGATTGCTGCGTTGCCAGGCAACAGGGAAACGGAAAATGGAGGGAAAAAGGAAATGGGGGATGGGGGAGGGTCTTAATGGGCTGTAGCGCCCACTGGTGGAAAAGCAGGGCCTGTGCATTTTCTATTCTAGAAGGAATTTTGAGTCCCTCTTCTTCCGCACTGGCGATCTTTTTGAGAATCCAAGCGTAATATCCAGGACATTGGGGGTCATCTTGGGGGCGCATATAAGAAATGCCAGTCAATGGGGTCAGTCTTGCATGGGCGATATTCTAGGGAAGTCGTCTTTTCTGTCATGTGTGGGCAATTTATAGAGGTCAGACAGCCAATTTGAGGAGACCCCCTCACTGGGGTTTAAGAGCCGGAATGGTGGGCGTTCAATGGGAAAATATATGGAAAAGAGGCTTTCTGGTCCAGTTGCTTGGGAGAAAATGGAAACTCTGAAGAGACCCGAGGCAGTGGGTTTGGGATGTTCTGGAAGATTTGTGGGTCACTGCAAATTGCTGACCAGATCTTTCGAGAATTTTGTTTGTTTGTTTGAGTCAGAGTTTCACTCTGTGGCTCAGGCTGGAGTGCAGTGGCGCGATCAAAGCTTATCGAATCCTCGACTTTCTAGGCTCAGGTGATCCTTCTGCCTTAGCCTTTCGAGTAGCTGGGACCACAGGTGCCTGCCATCACTCCCAGCTAATTTTTAATTTTTAATTTTTTTTTTTTGGAGTCTCACTCTGTTGCCCAGGCTGGAGGGCAGTGGCACGCTCGCGGCCACCGCAACCTCAGCCTGCTTGGCACAAGCGAGCTTTCTGCCTCAGCCTTCCAAGTAGCGCCCGGCTTTTCTTTTCTTTTCTTGTTTTTTTGAGTTGGAGTCTCACTGTCACCTAGACTGGAGTGCAGTGGCACTCTCACAGCCACCGCAGCCTCAACCTACTGGGCTCCGGTGATCCTTTCTCCTCAGCCTCCCAAGTAGCTGGAACTACAGGTGCGCGCTACCACACCCGGCTAATTTTTGATTTATTGTAGAGATGAGGTCTTGCCAAGTTGCCCAGGTGGGTCTCCAACCCGCGGGTTCAGGCAATCCACTCGCCTTGGCCTCCCAAAGTGCTGGGATTACAGACTGAGCCACCAGACCCGGCCTTTTTTTTTTTTCAGTTGGAGTTTCACTCTGTCGTCCAGACTGGGGTGCAGTGGCTGCTCCCGGCCACCGCAGCCTCGACCCACTGGGCTCCGGCGATCCTTCCGCCTCAGCCTTCCGAGTAGCCAGAATTACAGGTGCGGGCTACCACGCCCGGTTCATTTTTGATTTATTGTAGAGATGAGGTCTTGCTGCCCAAGCGGGTCTCGAACCCGTGGGCTCAGGCAATCCACTCACCTCAGCCTCCCAAAGGCGTGGGATAACAGGCTGAGCCACCGAGCCTGGCCTGGCTTTTCATTATTATTATTTTTGAGTCGGAGTCTCACTGCGTTGCCCAGGCTGGAGTGCAGTGACACGCTCACATCCACCCGACTTGCTGAGCTCCAGCGATCCTTCCGCCTCAGCTTCCAAGTAGCTGAAATTACAAGTGCACGCTACCATGCCCGGCTAATGTTTTGATTTATTGTAGAGACGAGGTCTCACCATGTTATGTTGCTCAAGCTGGTCTCGAACCCATGGGCTCAATCGATCTCTTCTCGGCTTCCCAAAGTGCTGGGATTACTGGCTTGGGCTACCGTGCCCAGCCAGTTATCATTTTTGATTTATTGTAGAGAGGAGTTCTCACTATTTGTAGAGGGGTCAGAATAGGAGTATACTGTGGAAGGTGAAGTCCACAGAGAAACAGTTGCTCAGGCTGGTCTCGAATCCGCGGACTCAAGTGATCCTCTCTTCTCGGCCTCCCAAAGTGCTGGGATTACAATCTTGAGATTACAAGCTTGAACCACTGCGCCCGGTCTTTAAATTTTTTTGTAGAGATAGGATCTCGCTATGTTGCCCGGGCTGGTCTCGAACTCCTGGACTCAGGCAATCCTCTTGCCTCGGCCTCCCAAGGTACTGGGATTATAGGTGTGAGCTGCTGCACCCAACTTGTGAATATTTTTTGAGGCTTCAGTGGAGAGAAAATATATTTGGGAGCAATCTTCCAACAAAGTTTGAATTCAGGATCATGGAGGGTATGTTGAGATCTAGGGAGGACAGCCAGAAAAGGGTGTTACCTATGAATTTAAGGGGAAAAGAAAAGAGGATTTTTTTTTCATAGAAGGACTTTGGAATTAATTGAAGAGATTGCAACTGAATTTGGAGGGTCTACTTTAAGGCAGATTAAATATTCTCTAAAGTTGGGTACTGGTGTGGTATTGGAAACTGGTATTTTAGAAAGTCATGGATTTGGACAGGGGACCCCAAACCAATTTGAGGACTCCTTACTTTATATTAGAACAGGCGTAATATTTGCACTAATTTCAAGGTCTTCGTTAGTGCACTTGGAGATGGATATGATTTAGAAAGGGAGGATTTAGGGGTATATTTATTTGAGGGCACAACAAGGACCTATGGTTCTTTAAACTCTTGAAGAAGCGTTGACTTACTTCCGGTTGTGACTGGACTGCAGGGGAGAATTTGCTGGTTAAATAGGCAGTGTCTTGGAATTTAAGGCAGGTGATGTTCACATTAACAATCTTGGGTAGGCTGGGCTCGGTGACTCAGCCTGTAATTCCAGCACTTTGGGAGGTCGAGAGGTGAGTGGATTGCCTGAACCCGCGGGTTCGAGACCAGTCCGGGCAACTTGGCAAGACCTCATCTCTACAATAAATCAAAAAATTAGCCAGGCGTTGTAGCGTGCGCCTGTAGTTCCGGCTACTTGGAAGACTGAGGCAGAACGATTGCTGGAGCCCAGCAGGTCGAGGCTGCGGTGGCCGTGAGTGTGCCACTGCACTCCAGCCTGGGCAAACAGAGTGAGACTCCAACTCAAAAAACAGAAACAAACCAAAAAAAACAGTCTTGGGTAGGGGCTGGTGGGAGAGGTAGTTTGGGGGGTTCCTTTAAGTGATGGAGAAGTACTGTTTGCTCCCCTGTACTCTAGGCATCCAGTTGTGATGAAATGTCCAGCGAGGTTTTGGAATGGTTAGGGGCCTCGTGGTTTGGGGGTGGGGGAATTGGGTGGAATAAGGAATCCCTGAGAACTAGAGAGATGAACTCGTAAATTTAAGACTATTTGTAGAGGGATCAGTATAGGAATATACTGTGGAAGGTGAAG
>NW_007248866.1:186875-192670 GCF_000164805.1 Carlito syrichta
CCACCCACCCCCTTCCCTCAGTTCCCCTCCCCTTCTCCATGTCGGCTCGGAACAGATTCGCCTCCATGTGTCTCTGCGTGGTACGTGCCGCGGTACGGGCTCCAGCCCCGCTCCCCTCTTCCCGGACCCCCAAATCTCAGGGTGCAAGCTTCAAGTGCTGTCGCTCTGCCTTATGCTTGGCGCGGGGTCTCTGGGTTGCAACTTTTCGCAGACAGGCGCAGTGGGTCTCCCCTCACCCCTCTTATCATCCACTTTAACTCACACCCCAGTGTTTTGGGGGTGCAAGCCTCGGTTCCAGGTCATTCTGTGCAACTGAGACTCCGGTGAGGAAGAGGCCAAGGGGGAAGGAACAACAGCGACCCCGTCTGTTCTCCCCTCCACCTTACCCCCGGCCTTTTACTTGTCTTAAGCTCTAATATATTGGGGGTGCAGACTTATCCCAATAGCATCTGGTCTGTCGTGGGTCAGGGCCCTGAGTCCCAGTGGGGTAAAGGGCGGGGGTCCTCCTTTCTTGCCCTGCTATAATTGCCCTGTAATCCGGGACTGACCCTCAACGCCCTGTATGCAATTTCAGAATTACTCTCCCCTACTCCCACCCCTCCTGATGCTTTTTTCCCTCCCCCCCCCCCCCCCCACTACATTTACCTTGAAAATTTTCAGGGACTGCACATAGGCCCTAACCTTCTCCAGCCACATTATGTGAACTTCAGTGCTTGGTCCTTGTTCCCTTTTTCCTCATGTTGTCTCCCAGTCCTAAGGAGTCTTCCTCACTGCCAGATACCACCACCCACCTCCATGGGGGTGGGGCAGGGAGAGGTGTCTGGGCTCTCACTGTGATAACAGTTTACCTTCATCTCCTCTGTAGAGTAAAAATGAAGCGTTCCTTTTTGTCCCTCTTCATGCTTCCTTTTATTGGGTGTACCCTGACATTTCCTCATCAGATTCAGGAATTTTCTCTTTGAGGTAGAGTGAAGATGGAGGGGCATTGGGCTTAAATCCTCCCTCAGACTCCAAAACTTGGAGCTGCAAGCTTTGGCCCTGTGTAATTTACCTAGCAGGCAACTGGGGGCTTTGTGAAGTGAGACATGAGGCCTGCTTCCTCCCCTTTTGCTGGACCCCCAGTTCTGGGGCATTGTCCCTCAGCTTGTGCACTGCTCAGGCTGAAGACCACCTTCTCAAGTTGTGGAATGAACATCCTCTTTCACTTCTTAGAACTCTACTATCCAAGACAGCTCAGCCTTTGAGGAGAGCTATTTTGCCCACTCTACTTTTTGCTCCCATCATATTGAAACCTTGAGTTCAGGATTCTCTCTCCAAGTCTGTGGCCCAAAGAATAGACTCATTCTTGATGAGCTTCTATTTTCCTTCTTTAATGGTATTTAAATGTATCAGAGTACTTAGTGCTTCTAGTTGTTTCTGTGTCCTGAGGTCAAGTCTTCATGTTGACAGGACCCTTTCCCTCCTGCCATTCTCTACTGTACCCTTCATCTACAGCCAGAGTTGGGTTACATCCTCAGCCTGGATTCATCACCCTTAAAAGTTTCAGAATTATAACTGTAGTATCAGTCACTGACAGTGACAAACTTCCTTCCATTTGATCTTGGCAACTGTTGCCCTCCCAGTGTTGGGGTACTCTCAGCCTCCGGGAAACTTTTGGGAGAAATTCTGCCTTTTTACCCATGTGTATTGGAGTGGGGGTGCATTCTATGTTCTCCAGTCCCTGAGGGAGCCCTGTATATAATTGCTCTGGCACCCTCCTCCTCCCTGAGCTTGGAACTTGGGAGGATCAGCCTCTGTGGAGGCTGGCTCCTGAAGCGAGGAGCATGTGAGGGTAGAGGCAGATGGGGAAGGACCTGGGCAGAGTTGCTGTTCTCCACTGCTGTCCATCTGCCTTTTCCTCTCCCTCTGGCCCCCAGTTAATCTCATTTACTAGTGTCCTTGTTAAGCTAGCAGAAGAGGCTCTTGAGATGGCAGCTGGTTAAGTGGGCAGAGAGTCAGGGGTCATGTTGGGCCTTTTATCCCAAAAGGCCAGAGGGAGGCCAGGACTTCACTCTGAGGCTCAGCATGCTACCTTTTTCCCCAGTCAGGAAAGCTGGCGCCCATGGCTGCCTCTGTCCTGTGCTCTGCTGCTCCTGTTCTTTCCCTCCCCCGACAATCCCATCCTATCCCCTTCTAGTTATCCGGATTAGCTGGCTGGGCTGTGGGCTGTTGTAGGGGTGGGGCTAAACTCCTGGGGGGCCCCTCTGTTGACCAGTGAAGGAAGAGCTGCACAGGCTTAGCCTTGCCCTGCCTGGAGGGCTGATGCCAAGTACCTTCTAGTTGAAGGGCCTGATTTTGGTCCCTGCCTCAGGCATGCGAGGTGCTGGAGAGCCAATCGCTCATGGGGTAGAGGCTGTAATGGGGAGACTGAGGCTACGAAGGTGGGTTGAAGGTGGGATGGAGTGGAAACCAGGAGCAGCAAGTGGAGTATGGGAGGGGGCAGCTAGAACATGAGGAGTGGGACTCGGATGATGAGGGAAGCAAAGAAGCTGGGGATGGGATGCAGAGAATGGGGGTGAGTGTCAAGCTAGAGCGCTAAAAGGATGGAGCGACTTGACGATGAAGGCCTGGAAAAAGGCTGAAGACAGATACCCAAGGACGGACTATGCGGGCTAGAAGGCTAGGGTCCCAGGATGTGAGGAGTGGGAGCTGGGGGATGGGGTTGGGACCTGGGGAGAGCTGAGAGGTGCCGAGGTCCTGGCGGGAGAGGGGGCTGCCGGGAGAGTGGAGAGAGGGGAGCCAATGGGCTAGAGGAGAGGGAGGGGGAGGAGCTGGTCAGGCCCTAGGGCCTTCCGCACTGCACTGGCTGGGGGAAGAGGAGGCGGCCAGGGCGGTCAGCCCGGAGCCTGGGGCACTGGGCTAGCCCCGGTGACGCCGCTGTCCCCATCCCCAGAAATACCGCTACCAAGATGAAGACACGCCCCCTCTGGAGCACAGCCCGGCCCACCTCCCCAACCAGGTAAACGCCCCCGAGCTGGTGCACGTGGCGGAGAGGAACTTGTCCCACCTCGAGGCTGTCCACGGGGTCGTGGGCCACGCCCACCTCTCCCCCCTCAAGGTAGGAGACTGGCGGCCCCCTCCCCAGTGCGCCCCCGGAGCCTCGGAGCTGCAGCAACCCCCAAGGGCCGGTAGGGCGATAGAGAGCCGTGAGGGCGGGTGGATGTGGGACTTTGGGGCGGGGTTGGGGCTTGGACTCCTGAGGCCTGGGGGAGGGGGCTTTGGGGGACTGGAAACATCTTGGTTCCGCTGAGGAGAAACAGGCCAGTCAAGTGGGAGTGGGTGTAGAGCCTAAAGCCAGAATGTGTGTATGTGCCTGTGCTTGGGTACTGTGTGTGCGTGTGTGTGTGTGTGTGTGTGTGTGTTGAGATGTGTGCATCCCCCAGGAGACCCCCTCACACCTGGGACCTCTTCATCCCTTTACACTCCCAGCTTCCCTTTCTGTTTTCTGTGTCCAGAGCTCTGTTCCAAATGCCTGCTGCCCTCATTTGCTCTTTTCCCTTCCCGGCCTCCTCCCCCCACCTCTGCCTCTGGGCCTGGCTCACCCTGTCCATGAGTCTCCAGCCCTTTCCATCTGTCTGGCCTGAGACTTCACATGGTGGGGCCTTTCTGCCTCATCCCCTGCCCCTGACTTTGCTCCCCTCCTGTGCTCTCTCCCCTTCGCAGCCTTTCTCTCCCTGCTGGCTGGCTGGCTCTTGATGCTGTCTCTCTCTTCCTCCCACGCATTCTCCTTCTCCCTCTCCCTGAGCCCCAGCTCAGGCCTCTGCGGCCTGATCAGGCCTCTCCCATGGTCAGCCAGCTCTCCCCCTCTCACGTTTCCCCTTCCCTCTCCATCTCTGTCTTCTCTCTTCCTCTCCTCTCTCATGCTCTTGGGCTCTCACCTCCACTCATATCTTCTTTCTGCCCTCCTCTGTCCCCCCCTTATTATTCACCACCACCTGTTTCCCCTTTACCTCCTTCTTTGTGCTCACATTGTCTCCCCTTCTCCAGTCCTGGGGAGGCCTTGTTTCTGAGACCTTCCATTCTCCAATCCACTTTCCATCTTCTTTCCCCTCAGTTCACTTTTCCCTCAGTCTCCTCTTCTGGGGACCCAGAATGGGGAGGAATGGAGAGCACCAGGCAAGCTGTGAGATTGAGGGGACACTGTGAGGTCAGAGGTGGGTAGTCTAGGGTTCTATGGGATGCCCTGAAAGGGGAGGTCACTGACATTTCACCAAGAAGATGGGGAGGAGGTTTCTGAGCCTAGGGATGAGGCAGGGAGAGGGCAGCCACAGGTCCTGGGCTAAGAAGTCGCAAGAGAGGAGTGGGAAGAGGAGAAAGTATAAGAGGTCCTAGGTCAGTGACTACATAGGGATAAGACTGTGAAATCAGGCCAGCCGATTGAGCTGATTGAGAGGAAGGAAAGTAAGGCCCTGAGATGGGGATGGTGCAGCATATTTGTGTGCAACTGTGGCTGCTAGGAGTGAAGGAAGGCAGACTAGAGATGCTTTTTGCAAGGCTGGGCATTAAATCCCTGGGGAGAGGGAAGAGGAGAGAAGAGAGCCTTGAGGAGTGGTAGTTAGTACAGTAGTAGGGAGTGCTGGGATCAGAGCTCAGGAAGCAGAGGAAAGTGGAGGGGGAGAGTGCTGAAGGCCATAAGTGGGAGAGGGAAGCCTCAAGACAAGGCCTCAACCAGGGGACAGGAGAAGTCACAGTTTTCAGAGGTGATGAGGAGTGGGTTGAGAAATGAAAGATTGTTTCTTGGGGATCATCTTGAAGATGGCGCAAGAGAGAATGGTGATGATCTCTCTGGGGAGTCAGAATTTGGAATGGAGAATGAGGACAGGGGATTGATAAGGGAGGGGGCTGGAGGAATAGGGACAGGGAAGCGGATGGAGAATGGAGGCAGGGGCTAGAAGTGGACACATTGAAGGGTGGGGACAGGGATATAGATGATGGTTGTGGGGATGGGGATAGAGACAGGGACGGGAAATGAGTAAGTGTTGTGGATGAAGGATGGGGCATGGGGAAGGAGGTTCTAAGATAAGGATGTGGTTGAGAATGGGGTATGGCATGCAGGAGGAACACGTGGATGAGATTTTGGCAGTCAGTGGCTGTTGGTTGGACAACAGCGTTTTCTGAGATTTGAAGGGTTGGAGGATGGTGTTAAATTGATTTATGAGTGTGAAATCTGTTATAGAGCTTGAAGATGGTCGGTAGTTTGTAGGATTGAGAAATAGCAGTAGGAGAGAGGGGGGACCCCTTTGGAGGAGGAGAGCAGAAAGGAGACTGGGGAATCCTTGTGCTTGGGCGACTCCAAATAAACATTTGTTTAAGGAGGAAATACGTTGGGGACCTCGGAAGGAGACTCTGCATTGCCATGGAGATGTGGCTTCAGTTGCCCTGGCAATTGGGAAAGCCCCTAGGACCGGCCTAAAGCTGGCCCCGCCTGAGAGTCTAAGAGACCAGGCGACTGACGTCAGGGTCCTGGGCACGCCCCACTTTAACCCTGTCCAGAATGAAGTGGGAGGAGGGAGTAGATAAGCGGGATAGGACCCGGATGTCTTTCACCACTCCCTCTTCCTGACGTCCTTTGCACTGCGTAGGGTGAGGGGTTCAGGGGAGAGAGGAAGGCAGGTTTTTCAGGATGCGCTGCGCCCATAGACCTCTACAACCTGGTCTTCTCTCAGCCTGGCTAACGCGGGGCGGGGCGCAGGGCAGGAGAGGCGGGGCTAGTGGATCCCGAAGGCAGAGTCTGGTCGACCCTAGGCCACGCCCCA
>NW_007248866.1:192690-197799 GCF_000164805.1 Carlito syrichta
TGTCCTGACGACAGGGCCTCCCGGAGGTGGGTCTCCCCAGGTTTTGGCTGGTCCTAGATGCCGTTGCTAGGCAACATGGTCCCTAGAGGAAGGGGTGGATTTGATGGTGGTTGAGTGAGACCGAGGGAGGGGCCAGCAGCTGGGGGAACCCCAGATTCCCGGGGCACAGGGATTAGGGCAAGTGTGTGGAGGGTTATTAAGACATCTGGGTGTATGTATGGGGACAGGGACAGGTATGAGTGCAGGAAGGGGGAGCAGGACCCAGTGGACATGAGCCCTGGGGTATATGTGTGTAGCGCATAAGGCATGTAACACCCTGTGGTGTTATATCCGGTGAGAAGCTCCCTTCCCCCAAGCCTGTCCCCTCCTCCACTCTTTACCATCTGCTCCTCCCCTCTCCGTCTGGCCGTCTCCCTTCCCGCTTCTCATACACCTCCTTCCACATGCAGGGGGCTTGGACTGGGCAGAATTAGATCCATTTGGGTGCATTTGTGTGCGTGCATGGGTATGCGCATGAGCATGTGTGCGTGTGTGTGTTAGTGTGTATAATGAGGCTGGGTCCTTTAGGAGCTCTAAGGGTGGTGGAGTGGTCGTGGCTAAGAGGCTGAACGGGTAGCCAGGTTGGTGGGACTCTCAGTAATGGGCTCCCTCTTGAGCCAAGACTCAGGCAGTTTTTCGTCTCCTGTTTCCCTTACAGGCCAATTCTCCCCCTGTGATTGTCAACACAGACACCCTAGAAGCTCCGGGATATGTGAGTTGTTTAGATTTTGGAACTGGGGCCATTGCAGGAGGGAGAGAGGGAGGACCCGGGTTCCAGAAGCAGATGAGGGACAGGTTCTCAGACAGAAATGCCTGTCTCACTGTTTTTGTGTTCTGTCCCGTGCTGGAGTTGCAGGTGAACGGGACCGAGGGGGAGATGGAATACGAGGAGATCACATTGGAAAGGGTGAGCAGGCTCCTCCATCTGAGATCCTCTTGACTCCCTGTCTATGCTTCTTTTTGTGCCCGTGTTGTCTAGGTGGCTAGCTCCTTTACCCTGTCCTTCCCTGCTCTGACTGCAGCTCTCCAACCCATTCTCTGCCCCACTCTCCTTGCCAAAATTGAGCAGTGAGGAGAGCTTACCTTCTTCCTCTCCTTCTGCCCAGGGTAACTCAGGTCTGGGCTTCAGCATCGCAGGTGGTACTGACAACCCACACATCGGTGACGACCCATCCATTTTCATCACCAAGATCATTCCTGGCGGGGCTGCGGCTCAGGATGGCCGCCTCAGGTGGGGAGAGGAGACAAGGGTTAGGATGTTGGTTTCCTCAAAAGGGAGGGCCAGGGCATCAGGAAGCTCCTGGCTCAGGCCCACCTTGCTGCTCCCAGGGTCAATGACAGCATCCTGTTTGTAAATGAAGTGGATGTTCGGGAGGTGACCCACTCAGCGGCGGTGGAGGCCCTCAAAGAGGCAGGCTCCATCGTCCGCCTCTATGTCATGCGTCGGAAGCCCCCAGCTGAGAAGGTCATGGAGATCAAGCTGATCAAGGGACCTAAAGGTAGTAACTCTATTTGTCCCAACCCCCATCCCAATTGTCCTGTGCTCGCCTGCTTTCCAGGCACCTGGGCACCAACCTCTGCCCTCCCCTTCATCTAGGTCTTGGCTTCAGTATCGCAGGGGGTGTAGGGAACCAGCACATCCCAGGAGATAATAGCATCTATGTAACAAAGATCATTGAAGGGGGTGCCGCCCACAAGGACGGGAGGTTGCAGATTGGAGACAAGATCCTGGCGGTGAGGACCCCATCACTTTTCTAGCCCAGACTTGGGTCTCACCTCCTGACCCTGGGCAGGCCCGGGTTTCTTTTACTTCACCACAGTGTGTCTGCCTTGGGGCTATATCTGATTCTCTCTGAGCTTTGCTTCCCTTGACCCCAGGTCAACAGTGTGGGACTGGAGGATGTCATGCACGAGGATGCTGTAGCAGCCCTGAAGAACACATATGATGTTGTCTACCTAAAAGTGGCCAAGCCCAGCAATGCCTACCTGAGTGACAGCTATGCTCCCCCAGACATCACAACCTGTGAGCGCCCTTCAAACCCAAAGCTCCCCTGATCCCATTTATTTCCATGACATGCAATCCCATTATATCCTCTTTGGCCATTCCTCTTCAGATATTCCTCTTCAGATATTCCTCTTCAGAAATAACCACACCATACCCAGCTAACTTTTATTTATTGTAGAAACGAGGTCTCACCAAGTTGCCCAGGCTGGTCTCAAACCCCTGGGCTCAGGCAATCCTCTCACCTCTTCCTCCCAACTTGCTGGGATTGCAGGTGTAAGCCACCATGCCGCCTAGCTTCATAAAATTTTTTATTGTTATGATGGGGGGGAGTACCACTGTCATCTGATAGATACCAGGAATGCTATTAAATATCCTACAGTGGGCCAGGCGCAGTAGCTCACACCTGTAATCCCAACACTTTGGAAGGCCAAGGTGAAAGGACTGCTTGAACTCAGGAGTCTAAGACCAGCCTGGGCAACATAGCGAGACCTTATTGCTACAAAAAAATCAAAAAATTAGCCAGGCGTAGTGGCACGTGTCTGTAGTCCCAGCTACTCAGGGGGCTGAGGTGGAAGGATCTGCTGAGCCCAGCAGGTTGAGGCTGCAGTGGCCATGAGTGTTGTCTTTAACTCAAAAAAAAAAATATGACAGAATTGCTTTGGCAAAATACCTTGGTTGAAGATCACTGCTTTAGAAACTTCAGACAGTGTAACAAGACAGGAAGAATAAATAGATGTTACATTTGAAAAGTGAGGAAAAAAGTTATCTTTATTTGTAAATTATACTCTTGTTTTTCTAGATCAAGACCTAAGAGAATTAACTGGAAAACGTAGAAATAATTGGGGAGTGGTTAAGAATTTGGTCACATGTAAGATAAGTAACAAAAATTAATAACTTCCTAGCTATAAAAAGATCTCTTTTACTGTAGAAAAAAAATTCTATAAACTTCTTAAAAACATGAACTTCAACAGAAAAATGATGAAACTTTACTAAAGGACATAAAACGAGACTAGAAGGAGTGGAGAATTACATCGTATTTCTGGATGGAAAAACTTAATATGCTAAAGACTTCAACCCTCTCCAAATTAATCTATACATTTTATGCAATCCTAAGCAGAATTTTAATGTTTTTCCCCCTGGGAACTTAGAAGATTGATTCTAAAGTTTGACTGGAAAAATACGTGTGGGAGAACAGCTAAGACATTTTTGGAAAAGAATAATGAGGTGTGACTGCCCCTACCAATATGAAATCATACTGTAAAACCATATTAAAATCACATGGCACTATTCCAAAATACCATAACTTACCTAAAGGAACCTGGGCTCCTTGGAAAAAGAACCGATTCAAAATCTTGGGCAATAAATACATAAGGTGAGTTTGTAATGTCTTTTTTTTTTTTTTTGAGTTGGAGTCTCGCTCTGTTGCCCAGACTGGAGTGCAGTAGCACACTCTCGGCCACCGTAGCCTCAACCTACTGGGCTCCAGCGATCCTCCCACCTCAGCCCTCCAAGTGGCTGGAACTATAGGTGTGCGCTACCACGCCCAGCTAATTTTTGATTTATTGTAGAGATGAGGTCTCGCCAAGTTGCCCAGGCGGGTCTCGAACCCGCGGGCTCAGGCAATCCACTCACCTCAGCCTCCCAAGGCACGGGATTATAGGCTGAGCCACCAAGCCCGACTGTAATGTCTTTTACACTAGAAAGCAAGGAAGGTATCCGAGACTGCTGGGGTCATGTCAAGACACAGGAGCCAGATTGAAGGGGCTCCTACTGGCCAGTCAACCAAAACTAATTAAATATGTTAAAATCCATGAGGTCATAGTAATATTTAAAATAATTTGGGCTGGGCACTGTGGCTCATGCCTGTAATCCCAGCACTTTGGGACGCCAAGGTGGGAGGATTGCTTGAGTCCAGGATTTCAAGACAGCCTGGACAACATAGCAAGACATTGTCTCTACAAAAAAAATTTAAAAATTTGCCAAGCGTGGTGGCGCATGCCTGTAGCCCCAGCTACTGGGAAGCTGGAGTGGAAGGATCACCTGAGCCCAGGAGGTTGAGACTGTAGTGAACTGAGATCATGTCACACTGCACTCCAGCCTGGGTGACTGAGTGAAACCCCGACTCAAAACAAAATAAGGGCCGGGCTTGCTGGCTCAGCCTGTAATCCCGCGCCTTGGGAGGCTGAGGTGAGTGGATTGCCTGAACCTGCAGGTGCGAGACCCGCCTGGGCAACTTGGTGAGACCTCATCTCTACAATAAATCAAAAATTAGCCGGGTGTGGTAGCGTGTGCCTGTAGTTCCAGCTACTGGAAGACTGAGGCGGAAGGATCTCTGGAGCCCACAGGTTGAGGCTGCGGTGGCCGGGAGCGGCCACTGGACTCCAGTCTGGGTGACAGAGTGAGACTCCAACTTAAAAAAAAACAAAAACAAGCCGGGCTTGGTGGCTCAGCCTGTAATCCCGCGCCTTTGGGAGGCTGAGGTGTGTGGATTGCCTGAGCCCACGGGTTCGAGACCCGCTTGGGCAGCGAGACCTCATCTTGCCCAGACCACTGCACTCCGGTCTGGGCGACAGAGTGAGACTCCAACTCAAAAAAAAAAAAAGGAGGTTGCTAGGGAACCCATTAATTCTTAAATTGGTAAATAAAAGGTCAGAATCAAGCTTTTATCCTCCCTTTTCCTATACAAACTACATCTTCAAAAGGTTGATATAGCAGTGTTTTTTTTTTTTGAGTTGGAGTCTCACTCTGTCACCCAGACTGGAGTGCAGTGGCACACTCCCGGCCACTGCAGCCTCAGTCGACTGGGCTCCGGTGATCCTTCTGCCTCAGCCTTCCAAGTAGCCAGAACTACAGGCGCATGGTAGCTTGTACCTGTAGTTCCGGCTACTTGGAAGGCTGAGGCAGAAGGATCGCTAATTTTTTGATTTATTGTAGAGATGAGGTCTGGGTGGATCTCGAACCCGCAGGCTTAGGCAATCTACTCGCCTCGGCCTCCCAAAGTGCTGAGTTTACAGACTGAGCCACCGAGCTTGGCCTAGGAGTGTTCTTTTTTTTTTTTTTTTTTT
>NW_007248866.1:197819-205048 GCF_000164805.1 Carlito syrichta
GATAGTGTTCTTTACAGAAAAACTTCCACTAATAAATGCTCCCTTCTCCGAAAAAAAAAAGAAAGAAAGAAAGAAAGAAAGACTAGAAGTAGAATGTCACCATTTTGCAGTCTCTGATGAATGTCAGAGCCTGGCAGCCATTGGCAATGGATACTAAACTTAGGTGATAGACTGATGGGGCACTTTATAATGGATGAACTGGACTGATGACACCTGGACCTGCCGACTAAGCTCACCTAACAGACAGCCAGATATTATTGCATACTGCAGTGATGCAGCGGTACACAGTGCCGCCTATTAAGTACACAGTACTGACTCAGACAAAATTGAATTTGAATCTGATTGAGCCTCTTGAACAAACTGCCAGTTTACAGGAGATACGGGGCAGAGGTACAGGTTTAACAAGACCACAGGGAAGTAAGCAGTCACTTCTCTGTTAGAATTTCCCTCATACATTGTGGGAAATTCTTTTAGACAAATGACCTAGTTTTTTCAACAGGTGAATGGCCAAGAGAAAATAAGAGAAGGGGAATTTTATGGTTTAAAAGATTTGAGAGACAAAAAAGAAAACCCCAAAAACATGGAATTAATAATCCCCTTTGGCTTCCCCATCCCTGGTATAACAAGGATATATAACCTTCAAATTCTTTATCCCTTGGACAGCCAACCTCTGATGTCTCCTGCACATTCCTGACCCCTGATGTTGTGATCTGATGTCCCGCCACATGAATGCCTCTGGCAGAATAACTTCCTTCCCACCCGAGTTTGGCTCTTGGTTCCTTAGGGAGAAGTCGGGTGGTGGGTGTTATTTTCCTCTATGCATTTCCATCTAATTCTCCATGTCTTCCTTCAGCTTATTCCCAGCACCTGGATAATGAGATCAGTCACAGCAGCTACCTGGGCACTGACTACCCCACAGCCATGACCCCCACTTCCCCTCGGCGCTACTCCCCAGTGGCTAAGGACTTACTGGGGGAGGAAGACATTCCCCGAGAACCGAGGCGAATTGTGATCCACCGGGGCTCCACAGGCCTGGGCTTCAACATCGTGGGTGGCGAGGATGGTGAAGGCATCTTCATCTCCTTTATCCTGGCCGGGGGCCCTGCAGACCTCAGTGGGGAGCTGCGGAAGGGGGACCAGATCCTGTCGGTGAGGGAAGGCCTGCCCCTGCCTGCACCACCCCTCCCCTCAGGGCAGAGCCCAGAGCTCTTGGAGAGGGGTGTGGGTGGGCTGAAGCCCAGTCCTCTGACTGGATCACTCCCTGCTCCACTTGGACTGAGAATTG
This sequence comes from Carlito syrichta, assembly GCF_000164805.1. Lineage (NCBI taxonomy): Eukaryota > Metazoa > Chordata > Mammalia > Primates > Tarsiidae > Carlito > Carlito syrichta. Next base: position 199,105 of record NW_007248866.1, read on the forward strand.
CTGCCTCCCTGTCTCTCTTGACTCAGCCTCTCCTTCTCTCTCTAGGTCAATGGTGTTGACCTCCGCAATGCCAGCCATGAGCAAGCAGCCATTGCCCTGAAAAATGCGGGTCAGACAGTGACGATCATCGCTCAGTATAAACCAGAAGGTACCAGGCTGGAAGCTTCCCATCTTATGGGCTAAGATGGTTCTTAGAACTCTGTCTTCCCAGCTGATTGCTTCAGCAGGGCCAGAGGGCTGTGGCAGTAGGATGGGGACAGAGCTCAGGAACCATCTTGTTCTTCCTCAGAGTACAGTCGATTTGAGGCAAAGATCCACGACCTTCGGGAACAGCTCATGAACAGCAGCCTGGGCTCAGGGACCGCTTCCCTGCGGAGCAACCCCAAAAGGGGTTTCTACATCAGGTCAGGCTTCCCAGGCTGGGCTCCTCAGACCCCTTCAGATTCCTCTGCAGTCTGTGCCTCAGTCTGCGCCTTCCCCTTCTCTCAACCCTGCTTGCTCTAGCTCCCCTACCCAGGCCTGGTGCTCAGCTGGTATTCTGGGCCTGGCTGCACAGGCTAACGTTTGAAATACTCCTTAGCAATTGGAAAATAGCCTCTTCCCTGGGTATCCCAATTGACTAGCCCCTAGTCACCCCAGCATTTCCCCAGGACTTTCAGACATTCCCACAATTTGGCACCTTGAAGGTGAATGCCTGGCACTGCAGGGGATCTCTAGGATATTTTGAATGTTGCCCCAGCCTTCATATCCTGTTGTACCTGTCTCCTGTCTCTTCAGTAGCGTTTTGTCCCCTTCTTAGGGCTCTCTTCCCCACTGATGTCTCTTGCACACCCTCCTCCAGAGCAGGTACTGTGGCTTAGGTTTTTGCCAGACCACATCCCTTCCCCAACTTTTTTTCTCTCTGATTCTGTTGGTTTGCACGACCTGGCCTCGTCTGCCGCTCTGCTCTGCAGATGTTCAGAGCTGTCAGCCTCGGCCTGCTCTCTTTCTGGCAGTCTGGACCTATAATTCTGGCCATCTGCTTTCTGACCATCTCCACTGGGATATTCCACAGGCATCTCACACTCACATTCCACACTGAGCTCGTTGTCTTTCTCCTGTGCACCTGTGTTCTCTTGCTGAATCAGCGTTTTCTCTCGCTGAACGGCGCCCTGGTCCACCTCAATACTGGCTCAAACTTGAGTCCTCGCTCTGTCCTTCTTCCTTGCTGGGGTCCATTTGGTCCCCAAGGTGGTTCTGACTCCCAGATGACACCAAAGGATCCTGGGATCTCTTCCCTTCTCTCCGGCTCCGTTGCTTTACTCCACATTTTTGTTCTCTCAGAGAGAGAGAGGGGTTGTTCCTTCTTTTGTCCTGACCCTAGAGACTGCAACTTTTTGACAGGAATTTGATGCTAATAAGGGTAACCAAAGTTTGCAAACAAAGGCCCTTTCTGTGTTGTATGAATTTGGGTAGATTGAGGGTTACCCCTGTGACTTTGTGATCCACATGTGTACTGAAAACCGCTTTCTTGAGAGGGTGGAGTTCTGTCTCTTGCTTTGCAAATTGCACTCAGTGTGGACTGAATGATGGCTAATAGTTGTGATTACAAGTCATAGACTTTTTGGGTTCCTCAGAATCCATGGTGCTCGTGGGCATGCCATCAGCGGACCTCCAGGCTGGGTCTCAAGGTGACTGGTACACCTTTCCTGAAGTCCTCAGCCAGGCTCTGACTGATAGCCACTTACCCTCCAGGGCCCTGTTTGATTATGACAAGACCAAGGACTGCGGCTTCCTGAGCCAGGCCTTGAGCTTCCGCTTTGGAGATGTGCTGCATGTAATCGACGCTAGCGATGAGGAGTGGTGGCAGGCGCGGCGGGTCCACTCTGACAGTGAGACCGACGACATTGGCTTCATCCCCAGCAAACGGCGGTGAGGCTCCTGGGGTCTGTAGCCTTCCTGCCACAGGTGCTGAAGTTCCCAGGGTCCCTTAGCGTGGGTAGCCAATGGGAATGGGTCTACCCTCTGGCCTCTTGGGAGTCTGCTGAGCCTTCCTGGGGACCATGGCTCCCATGAACCTTTGGGGTAGACAGCTCTTTTTTGAGGAGTTCAGGGTCCAGTGGCTGCCTGGCTGCCTGGAGACGGGGTTATCAGCTGGTCCAGAGGGTAGGGCCTTAGGGCATTTCTCTATACTTATCCCTACATTTATCCCACAGGGTTGAGCGACGGGAGTGGTCAAGGTTAAAGGCCAAGGTAGGTGAAGGAGAGGTGAACTTGGGTGGAAGAGTGGGGGCTCACGGAGCTAAGCTCTTGACCAACCCTGTGGTCTGCTTTTTCTTCCTAGGATTGGGGCTCCAGCTCTGGATCACAGGGTAGGTAGGGTCAATTTGGGAAGACCTGGGGTGAGAGAAGTACTGAGCTTCTCTTGACATCCTCAGGAAGGTGAGACAGGGGCTCCAGGTCCCTGTCTCAGAGCCCCTCGCAGATGCCCTACCTCCCACCAGGTCGAGAAGACTCTGTTCTGAGCTACGAGACGGTGACACAGATGGAAGGTGAGCCCTGGCCCCTGCCTCAGCCCCTGCTCCTGCTGCTCCCCACACTCTGTTTGTAGCCTAAGCTGGACTCTCTCCCCCCAGTGCACTATGCTCGCCCCATCATCATCCTTGGGCCCACCAAGGACCGTGCCAATGACGATCTTCTCTCCGAGTTCCCCGACAAGTTTGGATCCTGTGTTCCCCGTGAGTGCTGGGGCCTTGGATGGAGGTGGAGGTGGAGGTAGGGGCAGGGCAGGGCAGGACCATAGACAGAGCCGCCTGAGGGCATCGGTGTGCAGGGGGACACAGGGTTCTCAGAGAATGGGTGCTTCTCAACCACCCTCACATTCCTCAGCAGCCATTCCCAGGCCAGGGACTAGGAGGCCCCTGAGGGTGCTGGGGGAGGCAGTCCTGTCCTTCCTCAGTCTCGGACTCCCCAGTGGCCCCTTCCACTGAAGACCAGCTGGGCACTGTGGGGGTTTGATTGATGCAGGCAGCTTTAAGCTAGAAGGATGGTGGTTAGATCTTTGGGGGGTGGGGTGACTTCCTGGCAGATACGACACGGCCCAAGCGGGAGTATGAGATAGATGGCCGGGATTACCACTTTGTGTCGTCCCGCGAGAAAATGGAGAAGGACATTCAGGCACACAAGTTCATTGAGGCCGGCCAGTACAACAGCCACCTCTATGGGACCAGCGTCCAGTCCGTGCGAGAGGTGGCAGAGCAGGTAGGACCCAGCGGGCACCCAGTCCTCTTCCTCCTCCCCTCTCCCCCCCATTGCCCCCCTCCAGCTCTCTCTAACTCTCTTTCTCTCTGTCTCTTTCCCTGCTGGGTCTCGACTCCGCTCCTCCACCTCCTTCTCCTCTTGGGCAACTCTGTCTGACCGCCTGCTCCCTCGTGCCCCTGCTCCCCCACCTCCCTCGCTTCCTGACCCCAAACTCCCACCATCTGTCCCCTTTCTTGCTTCCTCCTCCCTTCTCCTTGCCCCATTTCTCCTCTCTTCCTGTGACCTTGGCTTTGGTGGCTCGGCCTCCCCCACTTGGTCCCTGCTTTTTGCCTGACTCCCCTTGGGCTCTCTCCCCTCTCCTTACCTTTTCCTGGGACCCCACTCCCCTCTCCCATTCCTCTGCTAACTCCTTTTCCCTGCTGCTCCCCACCCTGCCCTTTCTCCCTCCATGGCTTCTTTCTCCATCTGCCTCCCCTCCCTCCCATCTGTCTCTCCTTGTTCCTTCCATCTGTCTGTCCTCTGTCCGTCCTCCCCTCCCTCCTCCCTTTATCCTACTTCCTTTCTCCTTTTCCTTTGCTTTCTTTCCCCACCTGTCCCATCGCTGCCTTCGGCACCCCTGCCCGACTCACTGCTGCCCCTGCTGCCCTTGCTCTGCCACCATTTTTGGGTTCCCTCCCTGCCTGCTCCTCCTCCCTTCCCTCATTCTGCCCCATCCTTGCCTCCTCCCTTGCTCTCCATCTTCCCTTTCCTTTTTCTCTCTGTCTTTTACTCGGTCTGTCTATCCCCCCTTCCCTCCCTGATTCTCTCTGTCCACGTGTGTCTTGACATCCATGCCCTTTTGGCCACCCCCTTGTTGCCTACTTTTCCATGGCCTGTGTCCCATCCTGGCACCGCTGTCTGTCCTTTCCCACCACCCTCTGGTCCCCCTCCGCCCACCCTGCCTGCCCCCAGGGGAAGCACTGCATCCTTGATGTCTCGGCCAATGCCGTGCGGCGGCTGCAGGCGGCCCACCTGCACCCTATCGCCATCTTCATCCGCCCCCGCTCCCTGGAGAATGTGCTGTGAGTATGGTCCCGGGGGCCTCTCCTCCGCTCCCCCACACCTGTGGTCCTGGGCCTCACAAGGCCTCTATGTTGAACTCTCAGAACCCTGGACAGCAGCTCCAGCAGCCCTTGAGAGGGATCTACCCGGAAAGCTGAAACCCAGAGGATGCAGGGAGTCTGGGCCTTTCTCCTCCTCTCCTGCCTTGGGCTAGGCAGGATTACAACTCCCAGCAGCCCCTGGGGCACATGCCAGCCAGGGCGAGCCAGGATCAGAGCTATTGGGAGTTAGAGGCTGAATCTCTTCTGCGGGGCTGAAGGCTGGAAGGACAAAGCTCCAGAGAGAGCCCTGGAGTAGCCACACCTGGTTGGGGTGGGTTGCTGGTGGGGGCTCATCTGTGGCCCCAGAGGACATTGGGAATTGTATTTTTTCTTTTGCTGTGTGCTCCAAATAATTAAATACTGGTTGTCATGCCACTGCACTCCAGCCTGGGTGACAGGGTGAGATTCCAACTCAAAAAATAAAATAAAATAAAGTCCTGGTTGCAACTTAACATCCCTGGATGAAGGAGGTAAAAGGCAGGGTAGGGTAGGGCCCACCCTCAGGTCTTCGTCTCCCTCCCTCTTCACAGAGAAATTAACAAGCGGATCACAGAGGAGCAAGCCCGCAAAGCCTTCGACAGAGCCACCAAGCTGGAGCAGGAGTTCACAGAGTGTTTCTCAGGTGAGGCTGCCACGAGGGCACCTGTGCTCAGGTTAGAAAAAGCTGCCCCTCCTGGGCAGATGGCTTAGAAAGAGGGGCCCCCTATGGGTGGGTGCAGCCCCTCGGCCCAGGCTTGGAGAATTAGAAGCAGGTGCCTCTTCCTCCGGGCTTGTGCCACACACTTGGCCAGGCACCCTCTAGCCCTTGGCCTTACTCCCTGCTCCCCTCCCCACTCCCAGCCATCGTGGAGGGTGACAGCTTTGAGGAGATCTACCACAAGGTGAAGCGTGTCATCGAGGACCTCTCAGGCCCCTACATCTGGGTCCCAGCCCGAGAGAGACTCTGATTCCTGCCCTGGCTTGGCCTGGACTCGCCCTGCCTCCACCACCCGGGCCCTGGGTCTGGACTGAACTGCCCAAGCCCTTCGCACCCCCTGGCCTCCCTCCCGCCCCTTCTTATTTATTTCCTTTCTAACTGGATCCAGCCCGCTGGAGGGGGGACACTCCTCTGCATGTATCCCCACACCCCAGAACTGGGCTCCTGAACCCCAGGAACCTGGGGTTTGGGGGAGGGGCAGCTGGGCTCCTGGTCCCGAGCCCTTGCTCCTTAGGACCCCTACCCCTGCCCGCCCCCAATGCACACACAGACCCACCGGGGGCCACCTGCCCTCCCCCATCTCCCACGCACATTCCAGAAGTCAGGGCCCCTTCAAGGAGCACCCGCTGCAGGGATGCAGGGCTACAGGCCTCCGCTCTCTCCTGAGGCAGGGTCTGGGGTCACCCTTGCCCTCATGACTCCCCATGTCCCTTGATTTCTCATTTATTTTTTCCACTTTTTTTCTTCTCAAAGGTGGTTTTTGGGGGGAGAAGGAGGGGACTCCACTGTGGGCCCTCTGCATTCCACATGCCCCCCACCTTTTTTCTTTGACGGTTTGCATGAGTGGAAGGTCTAACTGTGGCTT
>NW_007248866.1:205068-206344 GCF_000164805.1 Carlito syrichta
GTGTCCGGGAGCCAGGGAAGATTGGAAATGCTGCCGCCTTCTGCAATTTATTTATTTTTTCTTTTGAGAGAGTGAAAGGAAGAGACAGATACTTGAAACTCGGTGTGTGGCCTGGTTATTTGGGACCCCGGTGTGGAGGGAGACAGGGTGGGGCCATAAGGATGGATGGGTCGGGCCAAGTCAGAGCCTTCTTCAGCCCAACCCAGAGAGAACAGGATGGCCTGAAAAAGGGGCCTTGGCGGGAACTGGCAAATCAAGGAACCAGGGTTGGTGAAGGCCTGGGAAGGGCTGGAGCTCTGTCCAGAGTCACTGACCCTGAAAGAGGAGGCTGGACCTGCATGGGGCCCTGAAAATGTAATTCAGTCCTGGTCACTCCCCTGGGCTATCTCAGTCCTGTTGGGTGGCACAGTGGTCTCTAAAGGAAAATATAGAGGGAATGTTCTGCATTCATGTTCATAGAGTTGTGGACAGAGCTGGGCTCTGGAGATGAATTTTTTTTTTTTTTTAGTTGGAGCCTCACTGTTGCCTAGACTGGAGTGCAGTGATATGCTCACAGTCACCATAGCCTTGGCCACCTGGGCTTAGGCGATCCTTCCACCTCAACCTTCTAAGTAGCTGGAACTACAGGCGTGTGCCACCACACCTGGCTAATTTTTATTTTTTTATTTATTGTAGAGATGAGGTCTTGCCCAGTCTTATCTCAAGCCCTTGGGCTCAGGCAATCCTCTGGCCTCTTCCTCCCCAAGTGCTGGGATTACAGGTGTGAGCCACCATGCCTGGCTTGCTGGAGATGATCTTTAAGAGGTTTGCTGATAAGAAACGGTGTGTGAATTTTCATTGGATGTCTTTTTTTTCTTGAGTTGGAGTCTCACTCTGTTGCCCAGGCTGGAGTGTAGTAGCATGCCCGCGACCTGCTGGGCTTGGGCGATCCTTCCGCCTCAGCCTTCCAAGTAGCTGGAACTACAGGTGTGTGCCACCATGCCCGGCTAATTTTTTTATTTATTGTAGTGACGAGGTCTCACCAAGCTGCTGAGTCTGGTCTCAAACTCCTGGACTCAGACAATCCTCTCACCTCATCCTCCCAAGGTGCTGGGATTACAGGCTTGAGCCTCCGCGCCTGGCTTCATTGGATGTTTTTTTTTTTGTTTGTTTGTTTTTGAGTTGGAGTCTCACTTGGTTGCCCAGACTGGAGTGCAGTGGCCGCTCCCGGCCACCGCAGCCTCGCCTGCTGGGCTCCGGCGATCCTTCTGCCTCAGCCTTCCGAGTAGCTGGAATA
>NW_007248866.1:206364-209089 GCF_000164805.1 Carlito syrichta
GTCTCTCGCTGCCCAGGCGGGTCTCGAACCCGCAGGCTCAGGCAATCCACTCACCTCAGCCTCCTAAAGGTGTGGGATTACAGGCTGAGCCACCGAGTCCGGCTCATTGGATGTTTTTATGCTCCATATCTGTGGGAAAGATTTGAGGCAGCTTCGCAAATGAGGACAGAAAAATAGAAGTTTGATGCCAAAGATAAAAATAGGAGAAACAGATACACTAGCTATGAAGGTAAATAGGATGTCTGAGCTTACTGGTAGCCAGGGCAAAAAGGGAAAGGGCTTACTATCTAGTTTTTTATTATAAAGGAGAAAGAATTTTAGATCCTTTATGGAGTCTGATTTTCCTGGCCCCAAGTCCTAAGTGATGCTTTTCAGATGCTGCTGTATGGAATGGTGGTTCTCAGCCTTCCACCACTGTTCATGTGCTTGACAATGCTCCCACCAGAAGCCATTTCTGGTACCAGCTGTGATACCAACTCCTTCCCTTCTCCTTCTGATTCTTAGGGGCCCTGTAGAGGAGACTGAGGGAGAGAACCCTAAGAGTTGTGGTGTTTAAATCCTGAACAGTGCAACAGGGCAGTTTTTGTAGCTGCTGCTGAGACCTGGATGCAATAGCCCACCTGAGGGGAGATTATGGGGAGGAAGCGGCTGCCCTGGTCTAAACTGATCCAAGGATGGAGGTAGAGAGCCCTGAAGGGGTGTCACCTAAACCAGCAGCCCTTTCTGTGGATTGTGCTGCAGAATTTCCTGTATAGCACCCTGTTCAACAGTCCTGGGGGCAGGGACCAGGGATCTGCATGTCTGGAAAGCTCCCAGGTGGAGAAGCTCTGCTTCAGAGGACAGTTTTCAAATCCTAATTCTTCTCTTAGCTTGGTTCTGCATCAGAGCAGGTGGTGTGAGGCTTTGCTGGTGTTCTCTGGAAGCTGAGGAAGGTGTGTGCAGGTAAAGTGTCTAGGTCTAAGGAGTTAACAATAGTTTACCTAGAAGGAGTAGAGTCACCTCACTTTGCATGCATTTAAAAAAAATTGTAATTAATACATGTACCTGACAAAAATTCAAATAAATATAGAAATGCATATTGTTAAAAAAAAAAGTTCCTTCCCCATTTCATTCCACATTCTCAGTTGGTACGAATTCCTCCAAGTGTGTAGAGAACTCTTCCCTGGCCATTTAAGGAGGCAGTGTGATTTAGGGAGCCAGAGCCCCAGGCTCCCAAACAGATGTGGGTTCAAATCCTGGCTCCTCCCCACTCCCTTTATCTATGTATCTAGCTATCTAGCTATCTGTCTAGAGTTGGAGTCTTACTCTGTCGCCCAGGCTGGAGTGCAGTGGCACGCTCACGGCTACCACAGTTCCACCTGCTGGGCTCAGATGGTCCTTCTGCGTCAGCCTTTCAAGTAGTTGGAACTACAGTCACGCACCACCATGCCCGGCTATATTTCTTTCAACAAATACTTGGATCTTCCTTGGTGCCAGTGTTCTAAATACTAGAAGGCAATGTCCCTGTCCTTAGGGAACTTTGGGCTCATCCAGTGGGGATGGCAGATCATAGGAAGTAAACAAATGTGATGGGCTTGGTGTGGTGGCTCATGCCTGTAATCCCAGCACTTTGGGAGGCTGAGGTGAGAGAATTCCTTGAGCCCAGGAGTTGAAGACATAGTGAAGACATATGCAACATAGTGAGACTTCGTCTCTATGAAAATCAAAAAATTAGCCAAGTGTGGTGGCTCACAACGGTAGTCCTGGCTACTTGGGCAGCCATGATGCCACTGCACTCCAGCCTGGGCAACAGAGTGAGACTCTGACTCAAAAAAAAAAAAAAAATGACTGCTGGGCACGTGCCCTTGCCAGTTTAGGTGGGCAGTCAGGCAGGGAGGCCTCTGGAAGCAACCTTTAGATTGAGACCTGAACGGTGACAAAAAATGGGGTGGGGAGAGTGTGTCAAGTAAAAAGAATAGCTCGGAAGGAATAAACTTGGAAGGTTGGAGGACAGAAGGAGGTCACTGGGGAGAAGCAGGGTTGGGGAGGGAGAAAAATAAGAGACGGATGAGAGAACTAAGCACGTACAACTTGCTGTGGATTTACTCAAAGTGTCATTCACAGCTTTCCAAGGGTTGTTAGAGAGAGCACTGGGGTTTCTACTTCAGCAGGTAATCTGGTGCTGGCGGGGAATATACAGTAGGGGGCGATGGAGAACTAGGTTACTGAGGTTAGGATGAGAGACGGTGGGGTCACTCACTTTGGACAAGAGCTTAATCTCTCTAAGCCTCAGTTTGCTCACCTGTTAAATAGGAACAATAACTGCCTTCCTCACCAATTCTTGTGAGAAATAAGGTGAATAGTATGTGTAAAGCCCTTAGCACAGTGCCCCGCATATGGTAGAAAATGGTAACAATTATTGTTACTGGCTGCTGATCTACTTTCAGTTGCTGGGTACACCTGAAAGTTAAATAAAACCTGGAATTGTTTGGAGTTTTACAAAATTTTGACTGTTTAAATGTAAAAAGCGGTGTAGAAAAGGTCTTGGGTCACAGAATTCTGGCTATCCCAAGGCTGAAAAGCTGGGATGCCTGGGATGAATAGAGGGGTTGGGGAGAGAGCCATGGGGTGGGGGAAGACCCTACTAGAGACAGGGGCTTAGACTCCCACGTCCTCAGGCCAGGTGGAGACGGGATAGTGAACCCCTGGGGGTGGGTTATGTCAGTTCAAAAATTTTTTTTTTTTT
>NW_007248866.1:209426-218886 GCF_000164805.1 Carlito syrichta
GCTCAGGCAATCCACTCACCTCAGCCTCTCAAAGGCACAGGATTACAGGCTGAGCCACCGAGCCCGGCTGTCAGCTCAAAATTTAAACGTGTGTGCAGAGGGTCATCTCCTTCCAGCCCCAGTGACAATCCCCCCTTCCTTGCCTGTACCCCTCGGCAGAGCCCTCCAGCCTGAGTGCGTCTTCCTTGCCCTCTCCTGCTTCATCTCTGCCCAAGCCCTGCTCAGCCTCTCCTAGCCATGGGGTCATTGTCCCCCGCTTGGAAGGTCAATGCTGAGCCTCCACTTCACCCCTCCTGCCCACTTTTTCAGTCACCTCTCCTTGACATCTGCTGGTGCCAGATTCCCTGCAGGCCTGGGGTGCCAAGAGGCAGGAGGATTCTTCCCAACCCTCTGGTAGGTAGGCCCCTCCCAAGCATGAGGTTGGAAGTACTCTGAGAGGGGTGGGCAAGGACTAAGGGTGCTAAAACCCAAGACTCCTTCTCCACAGGACCCCAACTCTGTTCTAGCAAAGTGGCTAACCACCCTCTGGGGTGTTTGGGGGCAGACATTCTCTGCCATCCTGATCCCAGCCTTCCCCCTTTCCCCTCCTTCCCGCCCTTGGAGAGGCCCTTCAATTCTTGGCTGTGCTGCTAGTGAGAATGATGATAATAAAAATAGCTAGCAGTTGGGCATGGTGGCTCATGCCTGTAATCCCAGCATTTTGGGAGCTGAGGCGGGAGGATCACTTGAGACCAGGAGTTTGAGACCAATCTGGGGAACACAGCAAGGCCCCATCTCTACAAAAAATTACAAAAATTAGCAGGGGGTAGAGGCATTTACCTGTAGTTCCAGCTACTGGGAGGCTGAGGCAGGAGGATTGCTGGAGCCCCAGGAGTTCAAGGCTGCAGTGAGTTACGATCGTGTCTCTGTATTCCAGCCTGGGCGACAGAGCAAGAGCTGACACATGCTGAGCACTTAGTGTGTGCCGACACTGCGCTAAGGGTTTTCACCCATTACCTCACTTAACCTTGACAATAACTCCCCGAGATGGTCATTACACCCACTTTCCAGATGAGGGCAAGGAGGACCAGACCTGACTGCTGGTGGGCTTTAGGCTCTTTCCACTGCATCAGTCTTTCACCCCTTAGCATCCTTCCTGGGGACCCAGCCTTCACCATGCTTCCATCTCAGCATCCACAAGCTCTCATTCCACCAGCCCCTTCTCTGTTCACCAGCTGCTCAGGCCTCCCCCAACCTGAATAATACTCCCCTCCTCCTGACTCACCCCCACAGAAGGCCCATCTCACTATTTCTCCCTGGCTGTCTTTAACCTGGCACTCAGGGTGCCCAGAGCTGGTCATGAAGTTCACTCCCACTTCCCACCTTGGATGACTGGCTCCTAGGGCTTGCTCTTCTGCTTCTCTCACCGGCAGGGACTCCATCCTGGGCTGCTGTCTTTCCACTATACCCTCTCACTGAATGGGCCCATCACAGGGCAGGCACTCTGCCCACCTGGGGCACACCCACAACTCTGCCTTCAGGGTCTCTGACTCAGAAATCTCTGCAGATTACAGACTGTCTCCAGCAGTCTCTGGACCCTAGTCAGGTGCACCGCTGTCCTCCACCTGGTCGCCTGTTCCTCTCCTTCTACTGCACATTCAGCAGCCACCAGGTCTACTCCAATCCTCTGCTAAAGTTCTGCCCATGTAGCCCTTCCTTTCTGGCTCCCAGCCTCATAGTTTCTCTCTTGGACCAACACAGCAACCTCCTGACTGATCCCCCTGCCTCTGGACCACCCACCTCTGACCCATCCCCCACACCAAGGCCATCCACTGTTCAACTCACAGGTCTGACCACTACCACCCTGTCTTCAACTCTCTGTGGGCCCTCATCATCTACAGCCAGTCTTTAAATTGTTGATCATCTGCCCTTATCCGTGAAATGTCTTGGGGCATGTGTTCTCCAACTACATATTCACTCATCTGTGAATTCTGGGCATGTGTTGTAGCCAGCCTTCTGACGGCCCCCAGTGATTTTCACTGTCTAGTGCTTGGGCTTTGTGGCCTCTACCCTCCCATGTTGAGAAGGGATGATTTGTGTGGCCAACACTTCTGAGTTTAGGCCTTAAAAGATGTTGTGCTCTTTGATCATGCACTCTGGGGAAGTCAGCTGCCATGTTGTGCGGATACTCAGGCAGCCCTGGATACATACGTGCGGTGAAGAACTGAGGCCTCCTGCCCATAAACATTACTAGCTTGCTGGCCACATGAGAGAATCGCCTTGGCAGTTGATTTTCCAGCCTTGGCCAAGTCTTCAAATGAACTTAGCACTGACTGATATCCTGACTGCAACCTTGTGAGGGACCCTGAGCCAGATTGGCTAAGCTGCACCTAGGTTCCTGACCCTCAGAAACAGAGTGAGATGATCAATATTCATTGTTTTTTTTGTGTGTGTGTGTTGGAATCTCACTCTGTCGCCCAGACTGGAGTGCAGTGGCCACTCCTGGCCACCGCAGCCTCGACCTGCTGGGCTCTGGTGATCCTTCCGCCTCAGCCTTCCGAGTAGCCAGAATTATAGGCGTGTGCTACCACGCCCGGCTGATTTTTTGATTTATTGTAGAGATGAGGTCTCGCTGCCCAGGTGGGTCTCGAACCTGCGGGCTCAAGCAATCCACTCGCCTCAGCCTCCCAAAGGCACGGGATTACAGGCTGAGCCACCGAGCACAGCTAATATTCATTGTTTTAAGTTGTTCGGTTTTGGGGTAATTTGCAATAGTAGATAACTAAATACACACGTACAACTGTACAAATCTATTATATACATTTTATTTATTTTTTGAGTTGGAGTCTCACTCTTGTCATTCTTGTCATCCAGGCTGGAGTGCAGCAGCACGCTCACGGCCATCGCAGCCTTGACCTGCTGGGCTTAGGTGATCCTTCTGCCTTAGGCTTCCAAGTAGTTGGAACTACAGATGCACGCCACCATGCCTGGCTAGTTTTTTTTTTTGTGTGTGTGTGATTTATTGTAGAGATGAGGTCTCACCTAGTTGCCCAGGCTGGTTTTGAACTCCTGGACTCAAGCAGTCCTCTCACCTTGGCCTCCCAAGGTGCTGGGATTATAGGCTGAGCCACCGTGCCTGGCCTATTATATACATTTTAAAACATATCCTCAAATAGAGATCTAAAGAAAAGGGATTAAAAATACATTTAAACATGTTCTAATATTTTCTTCCCATACTTCTTATGGATGATCTTGTGACACTCTGGGGTGCGTGTCCCCTACTTTGGAGACGTCTAGGCTTGCGAGTGACATTCAAAATACTTCCCACTGACATTCAAGGCACTCCTGAGGATGGCCCAAACTACCTCTCTAGCTAAATTTCTGATTTCCTGGTTTCTCTTCTGCTCCTATGCCCTTAACCCAGGCTTCCTTATTTATTATTTTTGAATTGGAGTCTCACTTCATTGCCCAGGCTGGAGTGCAGTGGCATGCTCACGGCCACCCCAGAGTCGACCTGCTGGGGTCTGGTGATCCTTCCACCTCAGCCTTCCAAGAAGCCGGAACTACAGGTGGGCACTGCCATGCCCGGCTAATTTTTGATTTATTGTAAAGACAAAGTCTCTCCAAGTTGCTTAGGCTGGTCTCGAACCCGTGGACTCAGGCAATCTACTCACCTTGGCCTACCAAAGTGCTGGGGTTACAGGCTGAGCCACCAAGCCCGGCCTATTATTTTTATTTATTTTATTTTAAAGATGTGGGGGTACAATTCAGGATCAGGTATACAAGTGGTCATCATACAGGTAAAGTTTAAGCCTTCCTTTTGTCCCCACTTCACCTGATTTGAGATCAGGTACCCTTATTAATGTTATGTGTCCCCCCCCCCAACCCCGCAGTTTCCAGCTACTGTCAATCCCTTTCTTATAGTACTATGGTAAATATTCAGGGTTTGCTTATGAGTGAGAACATGTGGTACTTAGTTCTTTGTTTCTGTGATAAATCACTGAGTATTATAGACTAAATCCATCCAAGTTGCTGCAAAGTCCATAATTTTGTTCTCCTTTATGGCTGCGTAATATTCTATTGTGCATATGTACCACTTTTTAAAAATCCAGTCCCGTTTCTAGTCTTCCATTGATAAGCCCTTGCTTGTTAACGCTGATAAAATTCCACCTGTTCTTCCAGGCCCATATTATAGACCTTCTTTAGGGAGCCTTTCTAGATTGCCCTGGTGGTAGGATTAACAGGTTCCAAGCCCAGCTTGCTCTGTTTGAACTGCTCTCTGGATGTGCACTGCATTCCACAGGGACATGTACTGAGAGGGGACAGACTGGTGTGAAGGTGGACAGAGCTCTGAAGGTGCCCTCTGAACTTTCATGCTCTAATCCCTGGAACCTGTGACTGTGATGAGCTGTCCCTCTCATGATTTTATTTCCATATAGATGACCTTATAAATGACCATTCACTTAGATGTTACATACACAGTTGATTTTACTACAGGAAGATTATCCAAGTGGCCTATTTTAATCACACAGCCTTTAAGAGCACAGATGCCAGAGAGATTTGAAGCATGAGAAAGATTTGGCACACTGTTGCTGACTTTATAGATGGAGGGTGCCACTGAAGAGGAATGTGGGTGGCTTCTAGGAGCAGACAGAGGCCCCTGAGACTGACAGCCAGCTAGGAAATATGGACCTCAGACCTACAGCTGTAGGAACTGGATTATGTCAGCAACCTGAATGAGTTTGGAAGTGGATTCTTCTTCTCCTTAGCTTCCAGGAAATACAGTCCTGCAAGTACGTTGATCTCCACTTTGTGAGACCCTAAGCAGAGAACCCTGTTGCACTGGGTTGTGCCCTACATATTGTTAGCTAATAAATGGCTGCTGTTTCAAGTCACTAAGTTTGTATTACTTTGTTATCAGCAACATATAATTGAAACATGAAGTTTTGTCCTTGAAGACCTTGTGCAACTCAAGGTATACATTCTTAAATTCTTCTTTTGTTAAAAAATACTGTTTATAATGGCAGGGCATGGTGGGTGGCTCACACTTGTAACCCCAGCACTTTGGGAGGTAGAGGCAAGAGGATTGCCTGAGCCCAAGTGTTCGAGACCAGCCTGGGCAATTTGGCAAGACCTCATCTCTACAAAAAATAAAAAATTAGCCTGGTATGGTGGTGCACACCTGTGGTTCCAGCTACTTGGAAGGCTGAGGTGGAAGGATCTCCTGAGCCTAGCAGGTCGAGATTGCTGTGGCCGTGAGTGTACCACTGCATTCCAGCCTGGACAATAGAATAAGACTCTGACAAAAAATAAAAATAAAAAAATTTAAAATGTTTTAAATCGAATTAAAAATGTAAAAAATTAAACAGCCTTTTTTTTTTTTTTTTTTTTTTTTGGGTTGGGGTCTCACCCTGTCCCCCCGACTGGAGTGCAGGGGCCGCCCCCCGCCACCGCAGCGCCCAGGCTGGATTGCAATGACACACTCACGGCCACCTCAGCCTTGACCTGCTGGGCTCAGGTGATCCTTCCGCCTCAGTCTTCCAAGTAGCTGGAACCACAGGTGTGTGCCTGGCTAATTTTTGATTTATTGTAGAGTCGAGGTCTTGCCGTGTTGCCCAGGCTGGTCTCAAATCCCTGGGCTCAGGCAATCCTCTCACCTCCGCCTCCGGAAGTGCTGGGATTATAGGTGTGAGCCACCGCACCTGGCTTAAAATTTTTATTTTTAAAAAAGGCATTCACTTATGAGTGAGAACATGTGGTATGGGGAGGAGGTGGTACATAACACTAATAACAGTACCTGATCCCAAACCGGGTGAAGTGAGGACCAGTGGGAGGCCCAAACTTCACCTGATGATGACCACTTATGTACCTAACCCACATCTTTAAAATAAAAACTAAAATAGCATACTGGACAATCAGATGAAGGTACTTGTTTTTACTTTGTTTTACTTAGTTTTATAAAACTCTATTAGAATATCTAATTTGTTCCTTGCATTTGGGAAATACATGAGAATCCAAAAAAAAAAAAAAAAAGCATTAAAATTTATTAGCATGCACAGGGAAAAAAACCACAGAGTAATTATCCCAACCAAAGTATATATTCTTTTAATTAACTGGTTGATTAATTAATTTATCTTTATCCAAAGGCCCAAACAAAGCTAATAAACTTGTTTTTTTTTGAATCAGCATCTTACTTGGTCGCCCATCCTGGAGTGGAGTGGCATGATTCTGGCTCACTGCAGCCTCAACCTTATAGGCTCAGAGATCCTTCTGCCTCAGCCTCCCAAATAGTTGATTTATCCCAATCTGGATAAATCAGATTGTAAGTGATAATATCAGATAATTCTTAATTAACGGCCCAACAATCACCAAAATCACAGGCATGCAGCAGCTAATGTTTAAGTTTTTTTGTAGAGACAAGGTCTCACTATGTTGCCCAGGCTGGTCTTGAACTCCTGGGCTCAAGTAATCTTTCTGCCTCGGTCTCCCAAAGTGCTGGAATTACAGGTATGAGCCACTGTGCCTGGTCTATATTCTTAGAGGAATAGCTGTAAAGGGTGGATGACTTCTCAGAGTGCATACATCTACCACTGTTGTGGCATAGTTTTGCTTTAGCCCTTTTTTGTTTTTTCAGTATTATCCATGAATCACTATTGCATATTTCCTTCGGGTTTTATCATCTCTCACTTCCCTTCTAAAGTTACTGGCTTTGCTGGCCATGGTGGCGTGTGCCTGTAGTCCCGGCTACTTGAGAGGCTGAGGCAGGAGGACAGCGTAGGCCCAGGAGTTTGAGACCACCCTGGGCAACATACGGAGATGTTGTCTATTAAAAAAAATACATTAAAAAATTAAATTATTGGTTTTGGAGGGGCTTTTTGGGGGTACTAATCTGAGAACTGCTCCCTAATCAAGGAGTCTGGCTTTAAGCATATGGCTTTCTGTAGTTTTACAAACTGAACACCACCATATAACCAGTATCCAGACCAAGAAGCTGATCATTTCTGTCACCCCTGAAGTCCCTCTTTTTCTGTTTTAGATTAGAAAATATAGTTTATTTAGAGAGTAAATTAGAGAGAAAGAGGAGTTTCACCTCCCCAAGGTAGGGAAGGGGGCCAAAGCCAGGAAACATGGCGACAGCCATAGCTCAAAAAGTACATGGCCACATCAGAGTCTACCAAGGCAATGGTGGCAATGATCTGGCAATGACCCGAAGTCCCTCTGTGCTCCCACTACTTCTGTGAGGGTGACCACTATTCTGACCAAAATAGCGCAGGTTTATTTGCCTGGATAAATTAGATTGTAAGTGATAATATCAGATAATTCTTAATTAACGGCCCAACAATCACCAAAATCACTGGCCATGGTCCCAGTGCATGTCAACAGCACAGCAGTTTTCAGGACACAGACAGACAAGGGCACACACAGAGCTGTCACATTTTATGCAAGGATGTGTTCCTGAATATCTCATATCATTGAAGTCTTGCATAATTCAAGTCTAGTTTTCTCACGGAAATAACTGTAAAGTAGGATTTGCATGACTTCACATTTGGGCCTAACGCGAGACTTATTAACATCGTAAATATTGCCTGATTTCCAAGTTGCATAATTCAAATTCACACAACTCTCTCTCTGAAGCCCACGCAGGGCCGTGAGGGACCATGTTTTAGCATCTCTGGGACCCCAGAGCCCAGCTTTGTTGACTGGATTACATTCTGGTTCTGGGTGTGGTTTGGAGCTGCACACAGGGCCTGGAGTCAGTTGCCCAAGTTGGACAACTGCTGCTTCCTTGCAGTGTGACCCTGGGCAAGTTTTTACCTTCTAGAGCCTCAGTTTTCTCATCTGTGAAGTGGGATGTGTTCTGGGATAATGAGAGAAGTTAATGACCCAAAAGGCCAGGGACACACTGTAGGAGTCAGTGGAGTTTTGTTGGCACCAATCCCAACTGAGGCTCTCCTGCCTCTCCCTGTACTGCCCCTCATGTTACTTGGAAGACTTCACTCCCCAAGAGAGTGAAGTGAGTCAGGTCAGGGGGATCCTGGGGCTGAGTCCCACAGGAAACTGGGGTCTGCGGCTCAGATGCCAGGGTCACAGGCCTGGATTGGGCAAGAGCACAGAACTGGTCCCTCTGATCTTGGTCAGGGATATTTAGAGACACCAACAATTCTGGGAAGTGAAAGGGGGAGGGGCAGAGGAGACACAGCAAGCTGCACCCTGTCCCCTCCTGGCCTGGCCTCCCACCCAAATGGTGCAATTGAGTAGTGAGATGAGTGGTGTGTGGGGGTGGAGGGGAGCAGATCCGAAACGTCCCCCTCCCTGGAGAGGAGAGCAGAGACAACCCATGCCCCGCTCCTACCCCCACACACCCAAGTTCCAAATCCATCTGTACCTCTGTTTACAGTCCAAAGTCCCGGGCATTGGAGATGCCAGCTTTGGCGTGCTTGGACACACAGACACTCAGACACGCAGACACACGGGGCTCAGGGCCCTCCTATGGACCCCGCCCCCCTCCCCTCCCATCATCCAGGGCTGTCCACCTACCCCAATTCTCCAGGCTTCACCCCCTTCCTTAACTTGGGATCTGCACAGCACTGAGGGACCTGGGAGCCAGACCTCGAGACCTTGAGCAAGTAAAACAGGGGAAGAAAGGCAGTGGGACTGCCTGTTGGGGTGGGGGCTGGCTGGGAAAAAAGTTAGAAGATGGATTCTGGATGTCAGGCCTAGGAGGGGATGGACGACAGAAAAAGGGTCTCCATGGAGCTAGCAATCAGACTTAAAAGGGGGGCATGTGATCCGCGTTCCAGCTCCAGCCCAGGTCAGCTCCAGTTGGCGATTCCACCTCCTCTCCTTGCACTCAGCCCTGCCCCAGTCGCAGGTTCAGTGCCAGCACTATCATGACAAAGGAGTATCAAGACCTTGAGCATCTGGACAATGAGGAGAATGACTGTCATCAGCTCAGAAAAGGTGAGGGCCTCCTTCCTCCACTTCTGCAAGGTGAGCTCTACCTCAGCTCCTGCTCTTGGCCCTGAGCCTGGCTCTGTCTCTGGGTCTGCCCCCGTCACACAGAGAACGTGTCTGAGCTGCCCCTCTTGGGGGTGGTGCAGGATGTGAAGTTGGAGTCCCTTTCTTGTGACAGATGTCCAAGGCTTCTGTATGCCTGCTGGTCCTAGGGAGTGGACCCAGGGTTGTGGGAAGAGCTGGAAGCTCAGGAGATGAGGTCATGGCTTCCTAAGAGGTTAGGCTTTCTCTTCCAACACTCCGGGGGCTCTGACCGTGGATCGATGTGTGTGAGCCCGCCAGTGGTCAGTTTGGTCAAGGGGGAAAGGTTTCTGTAAAGAGGTTGAAGACATCTGTGAGGGCAGCTAAAGGGTCTCTGACCTGAGGGAGAACAGGACTCTCTTGCTTCAAAAACAAGCCCCCTCAGCCCACTTCTTTGGGAGCAGGGAATTTTTTTTAGGCTGAGCAAGGACAAAGTTCTTGGGGC
>NW_007248866.1:219006-228758 GCF_000164805.1 Carlito syrichta
GGGGGGGGGGAAGGGCCACAGGGGAGGAGAGAAGGGAGGAGGGAGCCCCTGGCTCCAGCTTGCAGGGGACAGGGCTAGAATGGCTCTTCTTTCTGGGTGGAAGTGATTTGAGGGGCCGGAAGTCTGGCTATTCCACCTTCTCTCCTCGCACGCAGCCAAAGGCAAGCGGGATTCAGAAGAGAGAAGGAAACCTCCCTCTCTTCCCCACCTTCGAGTGGAGCAGCGACTCCCCGCGGGCGGCAGGCCACTCCATCATTTGCGTTTCAAGTTGGCTGAGGGGGCGGGGTGGGGGGGTGGTGGTGAGGAGGATGGAGGTTCGTTTCTTGCAATGCCGCAGTCTTGTCGTGAGGTGTCAGCAAAGGCTCAGGGCCTCGGTAGGGCTAGGGAAGGTCAAAGCTTTGCACCCCTTCCCAGTCCTCCTTCCTTCCCCGTCTTCAGTTGCCTCTGGCCCTGCAGGGTCGCTCACTGCCCAAACTTCTTCATCTACGTGGTTCCTCCTAGCCTACTAGAGGAGCCTTAGCTCCTAGGACCCTGGAGCTGCGGCCCTCTCTGTCCCTGAGCTCCTGACACCCACTTCTCTTGCAGGGCCACCTCCTCCCCAGCCCCTGCTGCGGCGTCTCTGCTCTGGACCCGGCCTGCTCCTGCTCTCCCTGGCCCTCAGCCTCATTCTGCTCGTGGTTGTCTGTGTGATCGGATCCCAAAGTGGGTGCTCCAGGGGTGGGCAGGACAGGGAGCAATACCGGAGGGGGCTGTATGTGGGGGACAGCGGTGGTGGACACAGTCCCTTTGTTTTATCCTACCCACACCCTTTCCTGGTCAGACTCCCGGCTGCAGCAGGAGATGCAGGCTCTGAGACAGACGTTCAGCAACTTCACAGTGAGCACTGAGGCTGAGGTCAAGGCTCTGAGCACCCAGGGTGAGGGGAGATGGGACTGGGGCTGAAGGGCTGTGGGACGGTTGGGACGTTGGGACACTGAGGAAGTCTCTCCCCCAGGAGGCAATGTGGGAAGAAAGATGAAGTCGCTGGAGTCCCAGCTGGAGAAACAGCAGCAGGACTTGAGTGAAGGTCAGAGAGGGAGTGTGTATGTGTCTGTGTGTAGGGTGTGGGGGTCTCTCAGGCCAAACCAAGGCTCCTTGTGGAAGGGGCGTCTGCAGTTGGTCTTCAGGTCTCAGCGCAAAGATGATAGACGCCTGCCCCCACTGGTTAGGCTGACCTAATTTCCCTCCCTCCCTCTCATTCTCCCCACTCCCCCTGTCCCCTGTCTCCCCAGACCACTCCAGCTTGCTGCTCCACGTGAAGCAGTTTGTGTCTGACCTGCGGAGCCTGAGCTGTCAGATGGCAGCCCTCCAGGGCAATGGTGAGGAGGCGCTGCCTGGCTCCCCTTGCTGCTTACAACCCCCACAGGCAGTGCCTCAGCCTCTTTACTCCTTTCTCCCTCATCAGGCTCTGAAAGGACCTGCTGCCCTGTCAACTGGGTGCAGTATGAAGGCAGCTGCTACTGGTTCTCTCGCTCTGGGAAGTCCTGGCCCGAGGCTGAGAAGTACTGTCAGCTGGAGAGTGCTCACCTGGTAGTGATCACATCTTGGGATGAGCAGGTGAGGTCCCAGAGGGCTCCTCTGGGAGGGTTTCTGGTCTGAGGAGAGCTCACTACCCCCCTCCCCTCTCCCCAGAAATTTGTCCAGCACCACATAGGGCCTGTGAATACCTGGATGGGCCTCACCGACCAAAATGGGCCCTGGAAGTGGGTGGACGGGACGGACTATGAGACAGGTTTCAAGTGAGTGTGCTTCCATGGGACCCGCCTGCTTTCCCATCCCAGCTTGTGGCCCCTGGTCAGAGGGGTCTCCTGGCGACTTGGCTGAGGGTCCAACCTCCTGGGGCCCACAGCTGTCTCATATCTGCAGGAACTGGAGACCAGAGCAGCCAGATGACTGGTATGGGCACGGGCTTGGAGGAGGTGAGGACTGTGCCCACTTTACTGATGATGGTCGCTGGAATGATGATGTCTGCCAGAGACCCTACCGCTGGGTCTGTGAGACAGAACTGGGCAAGGCCAGCCAGAAGCCTTCTCTCCCCTAATTTATTTCCTCAATGCCTTGACTGGCTGAAGGGGCCTGGGATTGGGAATCCTCCTATCTCAGGGCCTCCTCCACCTTCTCTGATTTTTCATCTAGGATTTTAAGGGAAGGGGAAAAGATGGTGTCTGAGGAATGTAGGGTGATGTTGGGAGGAGTGGGGAAATTGAAATCCATGTCACTTTCTGCAGTTTGTGGATTATTGCTGTCAACTTTTTTTTTTTTTAGAATAAAAAGAAGAGAAATATATCTAAACATTCTATGAGTTGTCTAGTTAGTGGGATTAGGAACCAGGACCGGGCTGGATGGCATTAGGAAACCTAGGGCAGGCACCATGGCATCATGAGAACTGTGTGGGCTTTGGGCCAGATGGCCTGAGGTAGGAGCTGGACTTTGTTATTTACAGATATGTGATTTTGGGCAAATCATTCTGTGCTCTGAGTCTCAGCTATAGAATAGTATTTTTACTGAAGTCCATCCTACTTGCACCAGTATCCCCAGAAAGAGAAAAACCCCAGCTTGTTGAGTGGTTCCAAACTTTGAATGAGGTCAGGCATGGTGGCTCAAACCTGTAATCTCAGCATTGTGGGAAAGCTGAGGTAGAAGGATTGCTTGAGCCCAGGAGTTTGAGACCAGCCTGGACAACATAGTGAGATTTCATCTCTACAGAAAAATAAAAAAAATTAGCCAGGTATGGTGATGCACGCCCATAGTCCCAGCTCCTTGGGTGCCTGAGGTGGGAGGCTGCAGAGAGCCGTGAGCATACCACTGTACTCCAGCCTGGGCAACAGTGAGACTCCGACTCAAAAAAAACTTTGAATGAATCTCACTGTTGTCGGTTGCATACATTACAGCAAACAGAAGCAGCATTCACAGACAGGTACCACATACAATGAGTACATAGTCAAGAATCACCAATGAGGAAGACCAACAGCATGGAACAGAAGCACCAATACTGGTAGAATCAACAACCGAGGATGGTTAGGACAAACCAATTCAGACTTTACAGACACTTAGGGAATTATGAACAAAAATTGACAAAATATTTACCCATAAATAAGACCCCAACCAATTCTAAAAAAGAGCAATGCTCTAACCACAGTAATAAAGTTAGAAATGAACATGAAAGTACCGTACAGCCAAAAAAGATCTATCAACATATAATTTTCTCACCATCTTTCTAAATAATTTTGAGAGAAAATAAAAATGAAAAAGTCAAGTGATTTAGAAATGAACAATGAGAACACTATACACTGAAACCGTGGGATGGGCTGAAGTAATTCTCAGGAAGAAATGCATACACCAATAAGCATATTTAGTGAAAAACGAGAAAGGCTGACTTGAAATAAACTAAGTTTCAACTCAAGAAACTTGAAAAAGAATAAAAAATCCCTCAAAATGGGAGGAAGGAATTTACAAAAATACAGCATAAGTCAATGAACTAGAGAATAAAAAATATAGATGTGATTAATAAAAGGAAAATCTGATTCTTGAAAAAGGTGAATGAAATAAATATAGAGGGGGAGAAAAGGAGGCCGACACATAGTTGCAGAAAGGACAAAGTTTACATAGGTACAAACATGAGTAATTATGTAACACTTCCAGATTTAAAACAGCAAAGTCCTTGCATTCCTTGACATTGTTGTAATTTTTAAGTAAATCCCTTAGAAGCAGAGGTTATAACTTTCAAACTTATAAAGAGAAAAAAAATGAAGAAAAAATTAATCTAAAAGAAGAGAGGAAAAACCCAGAACAGGGAGATATGAAAAGCGCCAAATAAAAGGTTAGTTATGAATCCAAATATGGTGATTTTACTAAATGCAAAAGACTTAAGTTATCTTGTTAAAAGACAAAAAGCCTTAAGAATTAAAAAAATAAAATCCAACTAATGACCAGAGGACACATTTGAAACGGAGGCTGAAAGCAAAAGTATGAACAAGATATATTGAGTAAATTCTTACCAAATAAATATCATATAAAGTAGACTTTATGACAAAAAGTATTATTAGAGATAAAGGGGGTCACTTCCTAATGATGAAAGTTTCAATTCAATAGGAAGATTTCCAGTATTAAATATGTATGCACAAAAAACATAGCCACAAAATATATGAAACAAAAACCCAACAACCTTTTTCAAAAATATATACAGTATGGCATGATAAAAGCCAATTTGAGCTTTTTCCCTCTCTTGCACGCTCTCTTTCTGTCTCTCTTCCCTCTGTCTGTCTCTCTATCTCTGTCTCTCTCTTCCATCTCTCTCTCACTCTCTAGAATGGGCAACAGCTGCTGCAGTTGGAGGAAGTGAGTTATCTGGACTCCTCACCGCCAGACCTCCCCTGGCCCAAGGTCCCAGGATGGAGACCCAAGAGATGTGGGGCACCAGGCCCTGGTGGTGGAGGCTGTGCTGTAGTGCTTGGTGCCCTGGGCTTCACAGGGGCAGGAATTGCCACCGCCTCCGTGGCAGCCAAGATGATGTCCCAGCTGCCATCGCCAACGGGGCTCAGTTGCCATGGACAGTCTGGTGGCCACTCTGTAGTCGGTGGGTGTAGCTGGATCCTCCCCGTCATCTAACATCTTGCTGGGCTCCGTGGGATCTATCTTCGGGGCCTGGCTGTGGGATTCAAAAAACCCCCTTCTCCTCTTCCAGTTGAACCCAGGGCTGAAGGGGATTGTCCAAAAGCAAACATATCCCAAGCTGAACCTCCAAAACCCCCACTTGTGTCAGAGAAACACCAGGAATAAAGACCATGTGCAGACGGCCAAAAAAAAAAAAGCCAATTTGAGAAAAAAGAGCAAAAAGCAAGGAAAAAAGGAAATAGCCTTATTAGGCATTAAAGTATATTATAAAGCCATATTAATAAAAATAGTATAGTAATGACACAACAATAGACCAATGTTATGGTACAGAGAGCTCAGAGTCAGACTATGCATAGATAGAACCTTAATAGACAATAAAGAGGGCATCTCGAATTGGTGGAGGAAAGACATTATTGGGAAACCTGACTCTCTATATGAAGAAGAATAGAACTGCTTTCAAACCTAATATCGCAGACAAAGTTGGATGCTGGATGGATTTAAGACCTAAACATAAAAGATAGAACTGCAGAACTAATAGATAAAAAAGGAAAATCTATACTAGCAGGAGCAGGGAAGGACTTCTTAAATAAGGCTTCCAAAACACATACCAAAAAGCTTAAAAAATTTAGTGAAATTGCATGAAAATTAGAAATTTCAATTCTGTGACAATGTATCAGGCTCCCAGCAAGCAACAGATGGTACACCCAAAATGGGTAATTGGAGGATGTTTTAATAAAGGGACTATCTACAAAAGTGTGAACAGGCTTTTAGGGAAGCCACAAGAAATGGGGCAGGATCCCCAGTAACCCAGAGTGAGGAACTGTCAGCATCTCTTGGAACTCAGGGATGGGGCCTCCCAACAGCAGCTGTGAGTTTGGCTGCAGGAGGCAGATACCCACAGAAGCCCTGCAAGAAGGGGACTGGGGAGTCATCATCCTCACTTTCGTCTTCTTCCTCCATCTGATTTCCTAGCTGGGCTGGAAGCCAGATGGCAAGGGAGCAATTTGATGCAATCATACAGCTCAGTCTCCCAGGGTACAGAACAACGTGGCAGAGTAGAGTGGATCTGGAAGGACAAATGGAAGACATGCGGCACAGGAGGAGCCCACAGGTGAAGACCTAGGTAGAAAACCTGTTAGAAAAGTAGCCAAAGGCATAAATGGGAAGATCTCAGAACAAGGAGCCCAGGGGTCCAATGTGCATCTGAAGACATGCTTATAATCACTAGTAGCTAGAGAAATGCAACTTATAACATCAGTGAGCCATCTCTTTTACACCCATCCTAATTAGGAGGCTGTCAAGGATGTGGGGGAAATGAGAACCTTATGCACTGTTGATGCCATTCTGCAAGATATTAGTAGAATTAAGGAATGTCATGATCCCCACAATCCTGCTTCTGGTTATACATACCCGTTATGGGACACCGTGAAGATGTTCATCACAGTGCTGTGTGGGTGCCACAGAGCAAGAGGCAACCTGTCTACTGAGCATAATGTGGTGTGTCTGTTGAGTTACTATCCAGCACTTAGAAACAGTGACTAGATAGATATACACATGGCAACACAAATAGGCCCAAAATCAGCATTGAATGAGAAGTAAGCAGAATGCAGACCAGAACATAATAACATTGAAGTCAAAAGCCTATACACACAATTGCACTTCATAACTTTCTGGCATCCATATGTTGTCAAGGACATGTGTCCAGCCCATTCAAGTGGTTGCTTAAGGAAGGGAGAAGTGTGGGAGGGCGCAATGAAGATCAAGGGGAAACGTGATAATGAAGAAGGACCTTGAATGTACTGATGGTGAAAGCACGCCTTGAGCCAAGGCATGGGAACACTCATACTTCACCTCTGGTCCACCCAGCAGGAACAAGGTATATGAACATCTCAACCCCCACACCTTACATGACCTTTAATGGGAAAAGATGAGAAACATTTCCACTAAAGACAGTGAAAGGTGCAGACAACAGTCAGAAGGGCATCCCCAAGATGGCTCTGCCTCCCAAAGACAACAAAGGCCATAAATTCCTGCCTTTCCCGCCCGCGCGAAACTTAAACCTGTGCTCAAACAACCTCTTCCTATAGAAATGCTACCTCATAGTCTCCTCCAATAAGACTCAGGCACGGCACTGGCCTGCCCCTGCAAGGTTCATAAATATACCTTTCTCCCTGCATAGCTCTCTCTCTCTTATTCCCTCTCTCTGTCCCCGTCATTCTCTCTCCTTTTCTCTCTCTCTCTCTCTCTCTCTCTCTCTCTCGCTTTTTCTCTCTGTCCCCGCCACTCTCTTACTCTCTTGCTCTCTTTCTCTCTCAGTCTCTCTCTCTTTCTCTCTCTCTCTTGTCCTTCCTCGGTTACAGTCCCTTCGTGTAACTGCCCCTTTAATAAATCTCTCAGTTCAGACCGGCGTGGAGTCGTTACTGGGCGCCCAAAACTTCTTTCAGACAGGACCAGACAAGGAGTGCCTTGTCACCTGGACTCATTCTGAAGGTCAATCTGTTACAACCTGATTCAGTCAATCAGCTACTGTCTTGTTGTGGCCAAAGAGAGAGAGGCAGAAGCTGGGAGAAAATGGGAGTTTATTCTGAAAACTGGAAATCAGGGAACAGGTTCAGGTATTGACTGAAAAACTTGTTCACTGAGGCAAATTTTACATTCAGTATTTATAGCTAAAACAGGCAATGTCTTATCTATTTCAACTGTTGATTAACAGTGTCTATGTGTCTCATGATCATTACCCAGAGTTCTTTTGTAAACAGTGTTTAAGCTTCTCAGCACCTATTGGCATAAACCAGCGTCTAGACTACATTAATCTTGTTTTTTTTAAACAATCTCAAACTGAACTTTTTCTATTTAGTTATAATAGCAAGTTCTGGCTCACGTATGACCTGACTAATGATTACATAAGACATGAATCTAAACTGAATACCTCAAAAGAGATTTACATTTAAAAAATGAGTACATTTTTTTTTTTTTAGTTGGAGTCTCCCTCTGTCGCCCAGACTGGAGTGCAGTGGCCGCTCCCAGCCACTGCAGCCTCGCCCTGCTGGGCTCCAGCAATCCTTCCGCCTCAGCCTTCCAAGTAGCTGGAATTACAGGCGCATGCTACCACGCCCGGCTCATTTTTTGATTTATTGTAGAGATGAGGTCTTGCTTGCCCAGGCGGGTCTCGAACCCGCAGGCTCAGGCAATTCACTCACCTCGGCCTCCCAAAGGCATGGGATTACAGGCTGAGCCACCGAGCCCAGCCAAAAAATGAATGCACTTTAAGGGTTTTTTTTATTTTGAGTTGGAGTCTTACTCTGTTACCCATGCTGGAGGGCAGTGGCACGCCTCATGGCCACCGCAGCCTCAACCTGCTGGGCTCCAGCGATCCTTCCATCTCAGTCTTCCAAGTAGCTGGAATTACAGGCGCGTGCTATAACACTCAGCTAAATTTTGATTTATTGTAGAGACGAGCTCTCACCAAGTTGCCCGGGCTGGTCTCAAACCCATGGGCTAAGACAATCTACTCACCTTGGCCTCCCAAAGTGCAGGAATTACAGGCTGAGCCACTAAGCCTGGCCCGCTTTAAGGTTTTTAAGGCATTTCTATTGAGTCTATTTCTTATCTCTTGAAGGTCTTTTCAAAGGCATGTAACTTTTTCACTTCTCACCAGCAGCTGTTTTCTTCAGCACCAGCTAGTTAGATAAATTGTCCTTCTAAATCAGTGGGCAAGGCCATGCTAACACAAAAGAAGGGGGGGTTATATTCTGAGGGTAGTGAGTGAATTGGGCGGGTGAGAAGAAAAAGAAAAAAAATGTGTATTTTAAGTTCTAGCGGTTTATATTCAGCTTGTTCTTTTTTTTTTTTTTTGAGTTGGAGTCTCACTCTGTCGCCCAGACTGGAGTGCAGTGGCTGCTCCCAGCCACTGCAGCCTCGACCTGCTGGGCTCTGGCGATCCTTCCGCCTCAGCCTGCTGAGTAGCCGGAATTACAGGAATGCGCTACCACACCCGGCTGATTTTTTGATTTATTGTAGAGATGAGGTCTTGCCAAATTGCCCAGGCGGGTCTCGAACCTGTGGGCTCAGGCAATCCACTCACCTCAGCCTCACAAAGCGCGGGATTACAGGCTGACCCACCGAGCCCGGCTTCAGCTTGTTCTTAACTATGAAAATAAGCCTCCCCTTTTTAAAAAATAATAATAATAAAAATAACCAAAATGGTTTCTTCTTAGCCTGTTACATTTCCCCACTGTCAGGTCAAGTCATGATTTCTATCATGGAATAATGAACTCCCTTGACCTAAACTTTTGAACAGCATTTTCCTTATGTTGGTTTTTCTCAAAGTCATAGCTACATGGTTAGGCAATCTAGCTATGCAGGCTAGACAGCATTTGAGTAAAGCATATAGGGGCACCCTATCAACATAGTTAACAAGAAACTTCCCTATTCCAACTATGATGTCTTTTAGACCCATGGGAATCCAAGTGAATATTCTCAAAAACCAGTCAGTTACTTTAGAGTTTATTTCTCTACTGCAGGTGTCAGCATCTCCTATGATGTCAATGTTAGCTTTTATCTGATTTACCATGTTGGTGATGTTACCGATTCATCCAGAATGAATATACACCGTTCAGTATGTATGATTGCACCAGTTCCCCCTTGGGAGGATGTTAGGATATCTAGGGTCATTCTATTTTGCAACACTGCCTTCTGCATTAGAATCATTTCAATACTTATCAACATCAAGCTATTTTTGATTTTATTTAATGTTTGCTGTGTGAACTTAGCCAGAGCGTCAATAGGAAGAGACCTAGGCCTATATTGGGCATAAAAAAATTAGGAAAGGCCGGGCGTGGTGGCTTGAGCTTGTAATTCCAGCACTTTGGGAGGCTGAGGCGAGATAATTGTCTGAGTTCAGGGGTTCGAGACCAGCCTGGGCAATCTTATCTCTACAATAAATCAAAAAATAAGCTGGGCATCATAGCGTGCCTATAGTTCCAGCTACTTGAAAGGCTGAGGTGGAAGGATTGCCTGAGCCCAGCAAGTCAAGGTTGCAGTGGCCGTGAGCATGCCATTACACTCCAGTCTGGGGAACAGAGTGAAACTCCGACTCA
>NW_007248866.1:228923-232163 GCF_000164805.1 Carlito syrichta
TCAAACCCACGGGCTCAGGCACTCACCTCAGCCTCCCAAAGCGTGGGATTACAGGCTGAGCCACCGAGCCTGGCTGATTATGCTATTTAAAGTCAGATTTACTCCACTGCATATGTAAATATGGCAAATTAGCAATCTTGGCTTTTTGTAGGGTGCCATACCTATGGCCTTGAGCCCGTGGAAGACCAAGAGTGCAGCAGCCAATCCAGCCTATAGGGAACCAGGGCCACAAACTGGTGCCACACACACAGTGAGTTCCATTTGGAGCCTGCCAGTATACCCATGGCCTGTAGTCCCAATTAGTGCCAAATAAATCACTGCTTCTTAAGATGATAAGGCTTTGATAGTGCTCCAAGGAGGTCCAACTTATGTAGCGGGTATAGTTGGAGAAGCACTGCATAGAATGAGTTCTTTGTTCCCTCGATAGGGGAGCCAGACTACTCAATTGGCCATATTCAGGAGTGAGCCATATTGCCCCATCCCATGTTTGATTGAACCCTTCCATATGTGACTTGAGTTGGTTTTGGCCAGATTGGGTGTAAGTTATTATGTTTTCTTGTATAGTAGCTCTATAAGAAAAGGTAAAATTATGGTCTGGTTCTTTCATTTTTTTTTTATGGGCCGCCATAGTGGATTTGATCTAGTTATACCTTCACCAGGGTCTACGAGTCTC
Source organism: Carlito syrichta (assembly GCF_000164805.1). Taxonomy (NCBI): domain Eukaryota; kingdom Metazoa; phylum Chordata; class Mammalia; order Primates; family Tarsiidae; genus Carlito; species Carlito syrichta. The sequence goes on from NW_007248866.1 coordinate 229,597, forward strand.
TCCTTGCTAAACTCTTGGATGTATATCCCCAGTTGTTTCCAGTCTTTCCCTGAAGGGGTGAGATCCATCATGGGAGCCCCAAGGTTCCTGAAATTGGCAACTGTATGCAAATCCAACTGTTTGGGTAATTAAAGGTATAGGAATAAGCCCATTCTAAATAAACATGACATGTGGAACAATGGAATAGCAAAAGGAAAAAAGAAAGAGAAAGCTATTCGCATCATGGTTTCACCAGAGAGCATTTAAACGTGAATTTTAAGTCCTGAATTGGGTCAACAGTCCACCTTTCCTTCGAGGTCTCCTGGTTCAAGGATGAACAAAGCTCTTGGGTCTTTTCTGAACTGTACTTCTTTATATGTGAGTGATGAATCCAAGCTTTGACTCTGACTAGTTTCAGAGAAGTGGGGGTCATGAACAGGACGTCATATGGTCCTTTCCACTTTTCCTGTTGAACTGGGCTTCCTTCCTTCCAGTCCCTCAGTAGTACTTGATCTCCAGGTTGGAAGGGATGTTGAGGTCCCAGTATCATCCAGAAATTTCCTAGAGGAGGCAAACTAATGGACAGTAGTAAGAATTTGCCCTAGATTAGTTACATAAGTTTTTTTTTTTTTTTGAGTTGCAGTCTCACTCTGTCACCCAGGCTAGAGTGCAGTGGTATACTCACAGCCACCACGGCCTTGATCTGCAGGACTCAGGTAATCCTTCTGCTTCAACCTTCCAAGTAGCTGGAACTACAGGTGTGTGCCACCATGCCCAGCTAATTTTTCTGGATTTTTTTTTTTTTTTTTGAGTTGAAGTCTCACACTGTCACCCAGACTGGAGTGCAGTGGCCGCTCCCGGCCACCGCAGCCTCCACTTGCTGGGCTCCGGCAATCCTTCCACCTCAGCCTTCCAAGTAGCCGGAATTACAGGCATGCACTACCACGCCCAGCTGATTTTTTTGATTTATTGTAGAGATGAGGTCTCGCTGCCCAGGTGGGTCTCGAACCCACGGGCTCAGGCAATTCACTCACCTCAGCCTCCCAAAGGTGCGGGATTACAGGCTGAGCCACCGAGCCTGGCTTTTTTCTTGATTTTATTATAGAGATGAGGTCTCACCAAGTTGCCCAGGCTGGTCTCGAACCCGTGGGCTCAGGCAATCCTCTCTCCTCAGTCTCCCAAAGTGCTGGGATTATAGGTGTGAGCTACCATGCCCAGCCTACATAAGTTTTTATAATGGCATTTTGATCTAGTGATTCCAAACTTCTACTGGTACGGTTTGAGGCAAAAGGCCTTTTATACAATTTCATAATGGCTCAATCAAATCCCACTTCTGGGGCTAATGTGAACCCTGAGCAGTGCAATACCCAACACTTAAGTCCATTTCTTTTTTTTTTTTTTGAGTTGGAGTCTCACTCTGTCGCCCAGACTGGAGTGCAGTGGCCACTCCCGGCCACCACAGCCTCGACCTGCTGGGCTCCGGCGATCCTTCCACCTCAGCTTTCCAAGTAGCTGGAACTACAGGAGCGTGCCATCATGCCCAGCTAATTTTTTGATTTATTGTAGAGATGAGGTCTCGCTGCCTAGGCGGGTCTCGAACCTGTGGGCTCAGGCAATCCACTCACCTCAACCTCCCAAAGGCGCAGGATTACAGGCTAAGCCACCAAGCCCGGCTACTTAAGTCCATTTCAATTGAGTTTTCTGACACATCTTAGCTATAGTTGTCTTTAAGGTACAGTTCATTCTTTTTATTTGCTCCGATGACTGTGGGTGTTGTGCAGAATGTATCTTCTAATTTATGTTCAGTGCTGCACAAACCTGCTGAGTCATTTCCAAAATAAAGGCAGGAACATTGTCACTTGGTATATCTTCAGGCAATCTATACTGGGGAATTATCTCCCAGAACAAGCATTTAGTTACCCCAGAACCCTTTCAGTAAGCAGGGGAAAGCATCTACCCATCCTGAAAAGGTATTCACAAAAACTAACAACAGTTTTATTCCCCTCAGCTTCTGAGGTTTATGGGTGAAGTCTGTAGTGGAAACTGCCCTTCTCCTGTGCTCCTGAAGGATCCAGCTTACAGTTGCTCGGTGTACTATGGGAACCTAGATAACGATGTTCAATAAATATTTTCTAAACATTCTTTTAGTTTCGTTCCCTTAAGTGCTGTTGTATAAAAGATAAGGAGGAATTCTGACCAAAGTGTGCTGCCATAGAAATACTTAAGGTTGGGGTGCAGTAATTTATTTTTGGGACCCATATTAATCCTTCTGTGTTAACCTTCTGTTCTCTTTCCCTCCTCTGAACCTTTTACCTTCAGCGTAGACTTCTTCATGTGGTTCATATTGGGGAGCAAAACTGGTCAAGTCAACCTGCGGAAGCAAGGGGGCTAGCACATGTACAGATTTGGTTGCAGTGTGCCTGGCTGTCCAATCGGTGAAGGTGTTTCCTTTGGCCACATCTGTGATGCTGGGTTGATGTCCTGGGCAATGGATGATTGCTACTGCTACTGGCAAATGGACTGCATCCAGTAATTCCAAAATTTGGGTAGCATATTTGATATCCTTTTTTTTTTTTTTTTTTTTTGAG
>NW_007248866.1:232514-240477 GCF_000164805.1 Carlito syrichta
CACTGCACTCCAGTTTGGGGGCCAGAGTGAAACTCCAACTCAAAAAAAAAAAAAAAAAAAAAAAAAAAAAAAAAATCAGATTTTAACAGGCCCCCTTTCTTCCATATTGTCCCATGAGTATGTACTATCATAAAAGCATACTTTGAGTCAGTATAAATATTCACTCTTTTCCCCTCTGACAATATAAGAGCTCATGTTAAAGCTACCAGCTCCACTTTCTGGGCTGAAATACTTGTTGAGAGGGGCATTGTCTCTATGACCTGTGTCAGCATTACCGTTGCAGAAGTGGCGCTTCTTTTACCAGTAATCGTCAGACAACTGCCATCCCCAAACAAGTCCCAGTCTGACTCTGTTAAGGCTGAATCCTGAGTATACTTGGTCCAGTACCTCTACACACTGGAGTATTGGCCTCTGGAATAGGCAGCAGGGTGGCTGAATTCAAGGCTGAAGTGGTTTTTAGGGTGACAGCAGGATCATTCAATAAAATAGCTTGGTTCTTCCCTAACCTCCCAGCAGTTAGCCTTAGTTAATTTTGCTTGAGAAGGACCATGACCTGGGGGGCACATCGATAGTTACATTCTATCCTAAGGTGAGTTTCTCAGCTTCTTTAAGGTAATGCAAGTTGCAGCGCCTGCTCTTAGACAGGTTGGCCGTCCTTTTGCCACTCTATCCAGCTGTCTTGAGAAATAAGGTTGGGGTATACTCCCCACAGTTTGAGGAAATCTATTTTATGGGTCCCCATGCCAGCTCCCATTTTTTTGTGAACATATAAGACAAACGGCTTTTGGGGGTTAGGCAGTCCCAACACAGGGGCAGAAATTAACTTTTCTTTGATTCAAGTGAAGCTCAACCTATGCTCTCTTTCCCGAAGAATGGGAGCAGTCTCAGCAACCTTTAAAAGTTTGTATAGGGGTCTTACCATCACACCATAGTGTGATATCTAAATGTGGCAAAATCAAGCCCTATCTAGGACAGCCCACAGTTGTTTCTAGCTTTGAGGTTTGGGTATTGAGGCAATAGTCTGCTTTCTTTCCACCATCAGAGCCTGAGTGCCTTTGTGCCATAAAAACCTGAGATACTCAACAGTCTCTTGACAAATTTGAGCCTTCTTATCGGATACCTTGTAACCACAGGTGGCAAGATGATTAAGTACTGCAATAGTGTTTTGATAACATAGGTCCTCAGTGGGGCTGGTGATTATTAAGTCATCCACATATTGTAACAAGACTCCTTCAGTTAACTGCAAAGTTCTCAAGTCTTGAGCCAGGGACTCACCGAACAAGGTAGGAGAGTTCCTAAATCCCTGTGGAAGCACAGTCCAACAACACTGAAAGCAAGTTTTAGTGTCAGGCTCTGTCCATTCAAAGGCAAAGTGGAGTTGACTTTCCTCTACTGAAATGCAAAAGACAGCATCCTTTAAATCCAACACAGTAAACCACTGATGTAAGGATTTGCTACTGTGCGGTGAATATCTTCTACAATTTCATTAATTGCCTGTTGGTCTTGGACAGACCGATACTCTTCAGAGTGGGGTTTTTTAATGGGAAGGATTGGAGTGTTATAAGGTAACTGACAAGGCCTAATCAGTTCATATTTTAAAGATTTGACTAGAATGGGCTGTATCTCAAGCAATGCTTCTTGCCGTAGGGAGTACTGTTTTTTCTTACAGGTCCTGTGTCCTGTTTTAGCTGTATTTGAATAGGGGCTGTGTTAGCTGCTCTGCCAGGTTTGTCTGTCTGTTGCCTAGACTTGGGCTTACGGCTGTAGTGACTCTTTCTGGCAGATTAGAGGAAGGAAGGGACTGGGTCAAGGTCACTCTTGCTAGTGCTTCCTGGAGTCCAAATCCCTTGTCAAGGGGTACTTGCAAATGTAACTGTTTTGTTCGAGGCTTGAACACTACTTGGGCTTGTAATTTCCATAAAAACTCTCTTTCCAACAGAGGAATTGGGCACATGCAGAAATTTATGCTTTAGAAGTTCTTCTCTTACTTTGCAGGTGAGAGGCTGCAGAAACCTGTTGATCTGGACTTCACCAGTCAGACCGATCACACTGACAACTGTGTCTGAAAAACAGGCTAAAGGTTTATTAATAACTGAATAACTCACCCCAGAATTCATGAGGAAATCTGTTTTATGGGTCCCCACTGCCATTTGTACCGGAGGCTCCTGTGGGGTAAGATCAATAGGTTGCAATCCAAGAGTGGGGGCCTCGGGCATCCTTAGTCTTCATCATAATTCTGCTCCACCGCAGAGTGAGGACCAGAGCATGGCTGAGGAGGCGGTGGCTTATTGCTGCCAGTATAGGCTACGTGTTTTTGTTATGAGAATTCTTAGTACAGTCACATGCCTAGTGTCCGGTCTCTTTACAACATGCTCAATAGTCCTTCCTAAGTCTTGCTTTTGTTCCCCTTCCAGGCCTGGGAGGCTCCAGCAGCTAAGAAAATCGCAGCTTCCTTTATGGCTTCAGAATCCCTAGTTTCCTGGCTATTGAACACTTTATAGGCAATGTTGATGAGCTGAGAAGCCTTCATTCCAATGGCCCCTTCCACTTTTTGTAACTTTTTCCTGATATCTGGGGTGCGCTGACTAATGAAAGTCATATTTAGGCCAGATGTGGTAGCTCAAGCCTGTAATCCCAGCACTTTGGGAGGCCGAGGTGAGAGGATTGCCTGAGCCCAGGGGTTCAAGACCAGCCTGGGCAACTTGGCAAGACCTTGTCTCCACAATTAAAAAAAAAAAATCAACCAGTGTGGTAGCATGTGCTTGTAGTTTCAGCTACTTGGAAGGCTGAGGTAGAGGGATCGCCTGAGCCCAGCAGCTTGAGGCTACAGTGGCTGTGAGCGTACCACTGCACTCCAGCCTGGGCAAGAGACTGAGACTCGAACTCAAAAAAAAAAGTCATATTTACCATTCTGATATTTTCAGGGGCTTGAGGATCTATATCCATGTACTTTCTATAGGTCTGGTAAATTCTTTCCATAAAATCTGAGGGATCATCTGTGGCTTTTTATTGTAACTCCTGAGCCCAATAATAATAGCTGGCCAGAGTCTGACTGGGTATTGACACACTGGGTATTACCTAGACCTGGGTAGGTCATCACCCCAACTGAGAGTGGTCTCCTGTCGAGTCTGTCACGGGAACAGATGTGCTGCCTCATTGTACTCTGGTGGAAGGGTGGGGCGCTGGGACTGAATGTACTGCTAACAGGCCTCATTCCAGAGGCACTACTACAAAGGATTTCCTGGTGCCATTGGCAGGGTTGTGGACCTCAGGGCCCCCATGGAGGGTGCTGAAGCCACCGAAGAAACTGCGGCTGGCACTGGCAATGCCAGTCACAGAACAATCCATGGGAGAAGCTCCAGAGGCAGTGATGGGAGAGGTTGCCTCGGCTGAGGCCCCTCCAGAGCCATCATCACAGAATTTAAGGTTTCAAATAATTGCCTGTTTTTCCATATCTTTTCTCTCATTCTCTCTAGATTTTCATACACCTTTATTGTACTTTGAACCATGGGTTTTTTTCCATCTATTTTGACATCCTGATAATGTAACAGCATAAAAGCCTGAACATAAGGAATTTCTCCTAATTTTCCCATCTTTTGACAACTCTAATTTTAAAATAGTGTAGAAAGAACCATCAACAGACCACTGATCTCCAGAACTCAAAGAGTATGTAGGCCATACATTATTACAATAAAAAAAAATTTGTCTCTTTGTCATATTTGAATCACCCTACTTTTTCCAGCCTGCCAGAATCCGCCGGGATGGAGCTGGAATTTACCACTGGAGTTATTTAAAATACAGAACTTTACAAACACAAAACACACAAATGTAGAACAATAAATGAAAAGATATTGTGGCTTTCAGGCACGGTGACCAAGGGGTGAGGTGCCATTTTTTTGTAAATTGAAGATCGTGGGTTTGAGCCCCATTTGTGCCCAAAGCCAGAGTTTGAGGCCTGGCTGTAAGAGGTTGGTTATCTTTCACCTCTTTTTTTTTTTTTTTTGAGTTGGAGTCTCACTCTGTTGCCCAGACTGGAGTGCAGTGGCCGTTCCTGGCCACCGCAGCCTCGACCTGCTGGACTCCGGCGATCCTTCCGCCTCAGCCTTCCAAGTAGCTGGAACTACAGGCGCGCGCTACCACGCCCAGTTAATTTTTTATTTATTGTAGAGATGAGGTCTCGCCAAGTTGCCCAGGGGGGTCTCGAACCTGCGGGCTCAGGCAATGCACTCACCTCAGCCTCCCAAAACGCTGGGATTACAGGCTGAGCCACTAAGCTCGGTTCCATTCCCTCTTTTGTGACAATCTCTAGGGTTCAAGAGATTTGAATGGTTTTAATATTTGTATTCTATGTTTTTAATTTATTTTATGTTACCTTTTTTTTTTAAATTTTGAGTTGGAGTCTCACTCTGTCGCCCAGACTGGAGTGCAGTGGCCGTTCCCGGCCACCGCAGCCTCAACCTGCTGGGCTCCAGTGATCCTTCCGTCTCGGCCTTCCAGGTAGATGAAACTACAGGCACGCACTACCACGCCCGGCTAATTTTTAATTTATTGTAGAGATGAGGTCTCGCCAAGTTGCCCAGGCGAGTCTCGAACCCGCGGGCTCAGGCAATCCACTCATCTCAGCCTCCCAAAGTCGCGGGGTTACAGGCTGAGGCACCGAGCCCGGCTTTATGTTACTTTTACATCTTATTTTATTATGGAGATGTGGGGTACAGGTAAGGATTAGCTACACAAGTAGGCTCCATGAAGGAGAAGTTTGGGCTTTCAACTGGTCCTCATGGACCAGGGACCCTTTGTGTTGTTACGTGTCTTCCTCTCCCTCAGCAGTGTCAGTGACTGCTGCTCCCTCCCATGTGCTATTGTGATTAATGTCCAGGTCCCAGTATGAGCGAGAACATGTAGTATTAAGTTCTTTCTTTCTGTGACAGATCACTCAGTATGATGATCTCCAACTCCATCCGATTTGCTGTGAAGTCCATGATTTTGTTCTTCTTTATGACTGTGTAATATTCCATTGTGTATATGTACCAAATTTTCTTTATTCAGTCCACTTTCAATGGGCAGTAGTTTGGTTCCATGTTTTTGCTATTGTGAATAGTGTGAGAGTAAACATGCATGTGTAGGTGTCTTTTTGTAGAACAATTTATGTTCCTCTGGTATATTCCCAGAAGAAGGATTGCTGGATCATATGGAAGGTTGATTTTTAGTTCTTTTGGGAATCACCATAGTGCTTTCCATAGAGGTTGAACTAGTTTGCACTCCTACCAACAGTGTAGAAGCATTCACTTTTCTCTGCATCCATGCCAACTTCTATTGTTTTTTGGTTTATTAATGACGGTCATCCTTAATGGAGGTAGGTAGGATCTCATTGTAGTTTTGATTTACATTTCTCTGATGGTTAGTGAGGCTGAGAATTTTCTCATGTATTTGTTGACTGCTCACATGTCTCCTTTTGAAAACTGCTTATTCATGTTTTTTCCCCATTTTTAATTTTTATTATTATTATTTTTTTTGGGTCAGAGTCTCACTCTGTCGCCCAAGTGCTGTGGCAAGCTGCTCATGGCCACCGTAGCCTTGATCTACTGGGCTCTGGTGATCCTTCTGCCTTAGCCTTTCAAGTAGCTGGAACTACAGGTGCACGTCACCATGCTCGGCTAATTTTTAAAAATTTATTATAGAGATGAGCTCTCGCCAATTTGCCCAGGCTGGTCTTGAACCCGTGGGCTCAGGCTATCCTCTCATCTCAGCTTCCCAAAGTGCTGGGATTATAGGCATGTGTCACCATGCCCTGCCGCTCATTTTTTAATAAGGTTGTTTGGTTTTTTTCCCTTTCAGCTCATTAGAGATCCTTGTAGATCCTGGATATTAGGCCTTTGTCAGATACATAATTAGCAAATATTTTTTCCCATTCTTTTGCTGTGAAAAAGATTTCAGTTTGATGAAGTCCCACTTGTCTATCTTAGCTTTTATGGCATTCGCTTTTGGGGATTTGGTCAAGAATTGGTTACCTACTCTGATGTGCATAAGAGTGTTTCCTGGCTGGGTGCAGTGACTCACGCCTATAATCCCAGCACTTTGGGAGGCCAACGTGAGAGGATTGCCTGAGCCCACAAGTTCGAGACCAGCCTGAACAACTTGATGGGACCTCATCTCTACAATTAAAAAATAATAATAATAATTAGCTGGGCATGGTGGCATGTGACTGTAGTTCTAGCTACTTGGAAGGCTGAGGCAGAAGGATCACCTGAGGTCAGTAGGTTGAGGTTGCAGTGGCTGTGAGCATGCCAATGCACTCCAACCTGGGAGTGAGATGCCAACTCAAAAAAAAAGAAAGTCCAAATAAACACAATTAGAAACACAAGAGGTAAAGTCACAACTGACCCCAAAGAAATTCAAAAGATTATCAGAGATTACTATGCACAACTGTATGCAAATAAACTGAGAAATCTAAAGGAAATGGAGAAACTTCTGACACTGCACAACCTCCCAAGGTTGAAACAAGAAGAAATTGAAATCCTAAACAGACCAATAACAATCCAGGAAACCGACTCCATCAGCCTTCCAAGTAGCTAGAACTACAGGTCCATGCCACCACGCCCACCTAATTATTATTATTATTTTTTAATTATAGAGATGAGGTCTCACCAAGTTGTTCAGGCTGGTCTCGAACTTGTGGGCTCAGGCGATCCTCTCATGTTGGCCTCCCAAATGCTCACAGCTACCGCTGCCTCGACCTGCTGGGCTCAGGTGATCCTTCCACCTCAGTTTTCCAAGTAGCTGAACTACAGGCGCACACTACCATGCTTGGCTTATTTTTTGATTTATTGTAGAGATGAGATCTTGCCAAGTTGCCCAGGCTGGTCTTGAACTCATGGGCTCAGGCAATCCTTTCACTTCAGCCTCCCAGAGTGCTGGAATTATAGGCGTGAACCACTGCGCCAGGAGGACTTTCTCTATTTTTAAAAGTCAACTTGGCTAGGGGGTCTGTCGATCTTATTTATCATTTCAAAGAACCAGCTTTTTGTTTTGTTGATTTTTTCTTTTTCAGAACTTTTTTTTTTTTTTGAGTTGGAGTCTCACTCTGTCACCCAAACTGGAGTGCAGTGGCTGCTCCCGGCCATCGCAGCCTTGACCTGCTGGGCTCCAGCGATCCTTCTGCCTCAGCCTTCCAAGGAGCAGGAACTACAGGCGTGCGCTACCACACCCTGATAAATTTTTTGATTTATTGTAGAGATGAGGTCTCGCCTGCCCAAGCGGGTCTTGAACCCGCGGGCTCAGGCAATCCGCTCACCTCAGCCTCCCAAAGGTGCGGGATTACAGGCTGAGCCACCGAACCCGGCTAGAACATTTTTATTTTAAAGATGTAGGATACAATTCAGGGTTAAGTATACAAATGTTCATTATGCAGGTACCCTTATTGATGAGGTGTGTACCCCCTCTCCCAGCAGAATCCCACTACTGCCAATCCTACCCCACTGCCTCCCTTCTCCAGCAATTTTCCACTACTGACAATCCTTTTTTTTTTCTTTTCTGTTTTTTTTTTTGAGTTGGAGTCTCACTCTGTCACCCAGGCTGGAGTGCAGTGGCATGCTCACGGCCACTGCAGCCTTGGCCTGCTGGGCTCAGGTGATCCTTCTGCCTCAGCCTTCCGAGCAGCTGGAACTACAGGCGTGCGCTACCATGCCTGGCTTATTTTTTGATTTATTGTAAAGATGAGGTCTCATTGACAATCCTTTTCTTATAGTATTACAATAATTGTTTAAGGTCCACTTATGAGTGAGAGGTTTTTTCTGTGATATTTTTGTTTTCTATGCTCTGCAGTTGCGTCTTTATCTTGTTGATGTTCTTTATGTTTTATAAACATGACACCTTCTGATCATATCTTCTGTGCAGATAAGGCTCTGGCTAGAGGGAATTCACCTTTCATTACATAGTTTCTTTTTTTTTTTTTTTTTTGAGTTGG
>NW_007248866.1:240569-266100 GCF_000164805.1 Carlito syrichta
CTCTGGCGATCCTTCCGCCTCAGCCTTCCGAGTAGCCGGAATTACAGGCATGCGCTACCACGCCTGGCTGATTTTTTTATTTATTGTAGAGATGAGGTCTCGCTGCCCAGGCGGGTCTTGAACCCGCGGGCTCAGGCAATTCACTCACCTCAGCCTCCCAAAGGCGTGGGATTACAGGCTGAGCCACTGAGCCCGGCTTACATAGTTTCTTAGAAGGCAGCCAGAGGGGTGAGCCGCATCCTTCTTTTAATTCTGAATGTTCAGACACTGGAGTCACCAACTGGTCAGTTGATGGCCTCTTCCTCTCTGTCCTGCCCTGCCTGGCCTCTTATTTTTTGATACCACTGGGTGAGGGATGAAATCTCTTTTGATGCCATTCTTCTTTGCTCACTGTAGTCCCAATATTAAGCAGGAACCCAAGGAGGCATCTGGTGGCCAAATATTTTAGGAAATGACCATTTTCATTTCTGAGTTAGTGCAGAAGAGTTTAGGGAATTCTGTGTAAATTTCATAGATCTAAGACAAAAATGTTGCACTGTGTGATGACGGGTAGACGCTCTCCTCAGGGTTTCAATATGTTCAGAGCAAGCCCTGTATGATCAGAAACAAAAGAGATGAAAAAGAAGACAAAACACAGGCCAAGTTTACCTACAGGATGAAACCAACAATCCTATCTCCAAAGGTTAGGCTCTGAATAAAGGCATAAACAAATACAACCCTAGAACAGGACCCTTTTGACTCAAATAGGTAGTTAAAAGAGATACAGGAGACAAAATATGAGCTCAACTATTCAACCAAGTGCCAGAGAGATGCACTCCTGTATGTAAAACTGCAAGATCAAATCCTCTGACCTAGACACTCCTTCTTCAATATGCAAGACTAATCTGAACAGATGCTAAGTAGAGTGAATTTCTTGTTTCATGTTCCAAAGACCCATGATGAATGAGGCACATGTAAGACTGAATATAAGAAGAAGAATCAGGAAAAGCCTTTGATACTTCAGGAATAATTTCACATATACAACACTGATCAGAGGCACACTCTAAACAACAAAATAGAGGAGACTGGGCAATGATCAAAAGTTCAGGAGGAGATACTAGACTCAGGTATTGAGAGGGAGACTGACTTCTTGAGAGGAAGTGAAAATACTGACAGTGAGGGTTTGGTGGCTGAATCTGGCCTCGGGACCTAAAGAAATGTGATGGGTCAAAAATGTGCTATTTGTGAAGAGAGTGCCTGATGACTGTGATATCAGCAGTCATCTCTCTTTCTTTTACATATCTCAGTTTTCCCATTGAATGCCAGAGGTGATCATGGGGCCCCGGATTGCTGGATAACCAATCCTTATAAGTGCCCCTTGGACGGGACATGGTTCCCAGCCAAGATGCTTGTAATGCTTGTAATGTCCCCTATGAGGCCCTTGCACATTGCAGGGATGGCTCCCCTGACACTTTCATGAGAACTTCAGTCACCTGAGAGTGCCTGTTTTCACAGACTGAAGGGAAGAGTGCCTCTTATCTTTGACCTGGACTGGAGCCCAAGTTCATACTGGAAAGGGACTTCCTTTATGCGGGGTTTTGCTACAACCCTAGCACACACACAGGCACACACACCAGCATAGACTTAACAACACTTATCTGAGAAATTTATAGCTATGAAATAGCAGTAAACTTATCAGAGCTCTCTTATGTTAGTAATTGCAGGTTAACTATGGTCTAAAATGTGTGCACAAAACCAAGTTCTAAAACCCAGTCAGGTAGGATTATCAGAAATCTGACATGCCCTTTTAAAACAAAACAAAACAAAACAAAACAAAACAAAACGAACCAAAACAAAGCAAAACAAAACAAAACAAAACCAGCTGGATATTCAAATTGCCTTCAGGCAAACTCTAGGGAATAACAAAATACAAATACAAAACAAAGGATACCCCAAAACAAAGCACTAATGAGTTAGGACCATACTTCACTGGCACCTATAAATTGGTCCACAGGACCCAAATGAGAAGGTGTCCAATTCTAGGCCGGTCTGGCTTACCTATAAGCACGTCTGCTTCAAAATCCTGTTATCTCCCAGCCTTTTTCGCAGAAGGACCTTGACTGTGGTCAGCAGGAATGAACCGTACTTGGAGAGTCCCTGGAGGGAAGAGGGCTCTTGGCAGCTGTGAGGTCTCTGGGAAACACTCCTATTAACACTGGCAAGCTGCAAGCAGCAGAGTCCTGGTGGAGGAGTCACCAAATGTTACAGCCAGATTCAATCAATTGACTGCTATCAGAGAGAGAGAGAGAGAGAGAGAGAGAGAGAGGCAGAAGCTGTGAGAAAATGGGTACTTATTCTGAAAACTGGAAATCAGGGAACAGGTTCAGGTATTGACCAAAAAAACCTGTTCACCAAGGCAAAATTTACACTTAGTATTTATAGCTACAACAGGCAATGTCTTATCTATTTCCACTATTGATTAATAGTGTCTACATGTCTCATGACCATTACCCAGGGTTCTTTTGGTTATCAGCATTTAGTCTGCTCAGTACCTATTGACATAAACCAGTGTCTAGACTACATTAATCTTGTTTTTTAAAAGAATCCTGAAGTGAGCCCTTTCTATTTAGTTATTATAGCAAGTTCTGGCTCACATATGTCCTAACTAATGATTACATAAGACATGAATCTAAATTGAATACCACAAAGGAGATTTACATTTTAAAAATGAGAACACTTTAAAGGTTTCAAGGCATTTCCATTGAGTCTTTCTCTTATCTCACTGAGGTCTTTTCAAAGACATGTAACGTTTTCATTTCTCAGGGCAGTTGCTTTCTCCAGCATCAGCTTGTTAGATAAATTGGCCTTTCAAACCAGTGGGTGAGGCCATGCTAGCACAAAAGAAGGGGAGTGGGTGTTGTTACATTTCAAGGGCCGTGAAGGGGATAAGAAAAAGAAAAAAAAAAAAAGTGCACTTTAAGTGCAAGAGGCTTACATTCAGCTTGGCCTTAACTACAAAAATAAGCTTTCAAAAACAACCAAAATGGTTTCTTGTTAGCCTGTTACAAATCCAGAGGAAGAAATAAGAATAGAAATATTAGAAAGGAGGAGGTCAGTTTTTAAACATTTGCAGACATTATGTACTTACAATTGTGATGCAACAGGGATGACACAGCACCATCCTTGCAATGTTGTTGTCAGAGCACCTTGAACTGAATCTGATTAGCTCTAACTACCAGCTTATAGGAAATGCAGTGGGAGAGGAGCATCCATACAGGCATGCATTCAGTCACATCCAGAAGGCGGAGGTTTGACACAGTCAATGTCTGCTTCCTTCAACAAGAAAATGGCAAGAACAAAAGGAGGGAGGAGGAATTGTTACAGACTACAAAGGGCTTAAGAGACACATCAGCTATGTGCAACGTATGGACTTTAGATCCTGATTTGAACAAATCGATTATTAAAAGACATTATAGGAAAATCAGTTAAATTTGAATACTAACTGGATAAATCATTCTTGTCAATTGTTTTGGGTATGATAATTGTATTGTAGTTAAGTTAAAAACAAAAGATTAATAGATCTAACCATTAAAATTAGAAACAAGCAATAGATTTGGATAAAATACTTGAGACATTTGTAACAATAATTAATATCCAGAATATTAAAAAACTCCTGAAAAATTACAAAAACCCCCACAACCCACCAGAGAAATGGGAAAAGGATATTACAGTAAAGATTCTATACTTTAGAGATATGAGGGAAAACCCCCAAAACCCCAGAATTTATTTATCAAAATTGTGTATTTTTTTCTTACTCGTTTTAACTTTGGTCACCTTCAAATCACTCTCTGTTTGATGCAATACACCTATCAAGATGCTTTTTCCACTGCTCAAGACAGTTTTTGAACTTGTGAGTTTTGATGCCATTTAGTGCTTCTAATATTTTTTTGTTTCACCTCCACATCAGCAAAGCGTTTCCCTTTGAGGACTTTTTTTCATCTGGGGAAACAAAAGAAAGTCACTCAGGGAGAGATGGAGTGAATAGGGAGGGTAGGGCATGGAGGTCATGCCCCAACCTGGGCCACTTCTGGTAACTCTAGATAATCATCTATACCATCTAAAGCTGGAAACATCTCTCTAAATGTATATACTAATTCTACAAATATACTTTTAAATCTTACAAATAAGCTTGTATCATATATAAGGCTCCCGAATGTGGCCTGAGTTTGAACTGTGTTAAGTTTAAAGCTGAAACCGCAGTCTGTGAGAAACGGGAACAATGGATCCCTCGAGTCAGCCATGCCTGTCATATTCTCAGAACTTCATGCTTAGATCATCAAAGTCCCTGCTAGTGGGTCATGCCAAACAACAAAGAAGGGAGGAGGGAATGGGCCTTCAGCTCCTGAACATAACCTGGTAGTCTCAGGGTCCGCAGCCCGCCTTGATCCCTAACGCTCAGGTGGGCCTCCACGGCCGGCTCCCAACACCAACCTGCCCTATTGGTGTGGGCAGGTTGTTTGTGTAAATCCCCCATCATGAAATGGGTAAACGTGTTGAAAGAATCTCCCTCCAACGGGAAAAAAAAATCACTGAAGTTAAACACAGCCTCTCACAACAATGCTAGATGATACACTGATGCCAATGGTTTCCTATAACACTTACCTAGTGGGGAAAGTGTGTACTATAAGGGGCCTGCCCTTTAAAAGATAATTCTGTTTTTTTGGGGTCCCCCTTGTATTTGCAGAAAGATGTACAGGTGAAATGGTACGTCTGGGATTTGGTCTGAAATAATTCAGCAGGGATAGCAGGGAGATGGAAGAGGCATCGAAGAAACAATTGGTCATATGTTGATAATTGTTGAAAGGGGCACTGGGCACAAGGGTGGTGGTCAGTGCCCCTTCTATTCCCTCAAAGTTTGTACATAATTTACTACTTTGAGGTGAATCAGAAACTGTAGGGCCTGAGGATATAAGACTTAACCAAAGTGTAGGAGATTATAAATTTTTACTAATGTAATTTGGGGAAATAATGTGTTGCTTCTACAGAAAAGATGAATAGATCTGACTACTAAAATTAGAAAGACACAAAAGACTTGGATGAAATATCAGCAATATTTATAGCAAGTAATTAATATCCAGGGTATAAAGAACTCCTAAAAAATTACAAAAAACCCCCACCCACAACCCACCAGAGAAATGGGAAAAGGATATTATAGTAAAGGACTTCCTATGGCCTCCCTGGTGCAGCTGGGGGTGGCCATGCTCTATAGATGTCACCCACCCAGCCCTTTCTCCCAAACATCGAGTCTTGAGTGCATGATACACATTTGTAGTAATAGTTGGGGGATCATGTTTAAGATCTTTAAGAAACTGAGTAAAATAACGCAAGCTGCAAAATAATGATCCCATCCATGCAGCTCCCCCCATCCCTTGGAAAACACCCTACAGTAGCTGTGTATTTCCTTGGCCCGCACTGATAGTTGTTGCTCTTTTCTTGTATATGCATTCACTCCCCCTCAATTGTTTCCATCTCAGAGACTTTCCCAACCAAGCACGCTCATCTGCTCCCCTGACCCCCTCCAGACATTGTCATGTTTCCTTCTTTATTGCCTCAAGTTAACGATGCTTGGGCTATAAAGGAAAGGGTTGTGGCCTGGGTTTGGGGTAAAGTAGACCACGGGTGCTCCAGTACTGTGGAGGAGTTACAAGCTTCTCAGAGATACTAAAGAGAGGGGTAAGGCTGGGTGTAGTGGCAGTGGCTCACCCCTGTAATCCCAGCATTTTGGGAGGCTGACGCAGGAGGATTCCTTAAGGCGAGGATTTTGAGGCTGCTGTAAGATCCTCTGTTGAGAGAGAGAGAGAGAGAGAGAGAGAGAAGACATCTGAGGATGAGGAACATAGGGTTACAGCAGAACATGTGTGTGTATGTTTGTGTGTGTGTGTTGTGTGTGTGTGCATGTGACATGCTAGAAAAGAGAGTCAGAGGAATGAAAAGCATATCTATCAGTTTAAAAAAAAATAGAGACAATCTTGCCCTGTTGTTCAGGCTGGAGTACAGTAGCACGATCATAGTTTACTACAACCTCAAACTCCTGGTGTCAAGTGACTCTCCCATCTCAGCCTCCCGAGTAGCTGGGACTACAGGCATGCACCACCATCAAGAGTTTATGATTCCTCCATCCCTGTTTATCTGGAGAGCCAATTTAGCTCTTCCCTCCTGTTGTCCTATCTCCTATGTGGAGGACTATCCCCGCATTGTCTTACTCTCCCTTGCTCGAGGCAACACAGGAGAGGGGTTCCTAACTTCAATCCATATTGGTTCCAGCTGTGTTCAACAGCTGTATGGAGTGCTTGTAATGTTTCTTGGGAAACCAGGTGGTTCATGTGATTCTCCTATCAAAGTCAATTGTCTCACTATGAGCTATAATCCATATGAGGTCTGTATTAGCTCGAGTGTTTTCCAAAGCCACAACCTGAGAGAAGGACTTGAGGGAGACAGTTTTTTTGGAAACTGATTCCAGAAAGCAGAAGTGAAGGAGAGGAATGGAGGGATATGGGGTAGGAGGAAAGCCCAATAGGGCTCAATTATCAAGGTTGCAGCAAGCTTTGGATGATGGGGGCTTAGCAGCCTCTCCACACATACAGAACGGCTGACTAAAGGACAGACAGCTGGAGGGTTTACCCACTGGCTCCTGCTCCCCATGGATGTGAACTCCCAGCGGTTCTGGGCTGTCTCGTGCTGGCTGAGCAAGCTGCTACTGGTGCTAAGCCCTGCGGCTTGAGGTGGGACGCTGTTGGCATAAGGAGCTGGTTGAGCTCTCTTGGAATTGTCCACCTCTGTTGTGGCTGAAATCAGGAGGTCAAGGGGCCGGGGCATGGGGGCACCAGAGGTGTCTGCTATAGAACCCTGTACCCCAACTCCAGTAAAATGAGGATGTACAATTACATTTAATCATAAAATATCTAAGAACGAACTTAAGAAAATGGCAAGATGTGTATGAAAGCAGCAGTAAAACTCTAGTGAAGGTCATAAAAATTCTTGCATATAGCCAACTTATTTTCAGGCAGGGCGTCTCAATACTGCGACAGTGTCAATTTTCCCTAGATTGATCTATAAATTGAAGGTTCTACAGAGCAAAATACCTGTGCCATGTCTTTGGAGTTTGACAAAATGAGTCAAAATTTGTCTTGAAGAATAAACATGTAAGAATAGCCAGCAAAAAAAAAAAAAATAATAAAAAAATTAAAAAGAACCACTTGTCCTAGAAGATATTAAAATATATTTTAAAAACTACATAATTCTAACACACTTGGCATTGGCATAGAAATGGGCAGAGGAATCGATTACATGGAATACACTCTGGGAATATATCCAAGAAATTAGTTGGGGCTGTTTAGGTTATAAGTGACAGAAATCCTGTGGGAATCAGCTTAAGTATAGAAGAGAGTTTATCAGAAGGATAGTGGATTATCTCATAGGGTCTCTGGACTTTGTGTCAAAAATAGTGATTGTGTTTTATAGGGGATCCAGGAGGTTCTCTTTGTGTATGAGCTCTACTTAAAAAAATTATCATTATTATTATTATTATTTTCTGTAGAGACAGGGTCTCGCTATGTTGCCCAGACTGGTCTCCAACTCCTGACCTCAAGTGATCCTCCCACCTTGGCTTCCCAAAGTGCTGGGATTACAAGTGTGAGCTACCATGTCTTGCTTGAGCTCTGCTTCTTTCAGAGCATCTGCTTCGTTCTTTTCTCTGACCGCAGACTGGCTTCTCTGCTCTTCAGTTCAAATCTTCAAATCTTCACAACATTCTTGAATATTATAGCTTACAGATTCTCTCTCTCTCTTCCCCGGTTAACTACTAGGGAAGACACCGATTGGCTCTGTCTGAGTCAACTGACTAGCACCTGCTTGATACACTGGAGCCAAGAGTCATGTCATGGCTGCTGCAGGGGGAAGGATGTGGGAAGTTTGTAGAAATGTGGAGATGATGTTGGGGTTGGAGACGGGGACCATAGATATCCCCTATATCCAAGTATATATAGGAATTTTGTAGCTGACCAAGGAGGAATTTCAAATCAGAGGAAAAAAGATGCAGTAAATGATGGTGGGGCAGTTGGATTCAATCCACTAATCCTATCACTCCTTTTTTTTGACATTTGGTGATGATAATATATTTCTTAAGGCTAGATGCAGTGG
Source organism: Carlito syrichta (assembly GCF_000164805.1). Lineage (NCBI taxonomy): Eukaryota > Metazoa > Chordata > Mammalia > Primates > Tarsiidae > Carlito > Carlito syrichta. The sequence continues at coordinate 248,748 of NW_007248866.1, forward strand.
CTCACACCGGTAATTTCAGGATTTTGGAAGGCCGAGGCAAGAGAATCGCCTGAGGCCAGAAGTAGAGTAAGCTTCCATCTCTACCAAAAAGAAAAAGAAAAATGTCCTTTTTGTGTGAGATCTTTCTCAATTCCAAATGCCTGGAATGATACTTCTCAACAATTCTCATTCAAATGTTTCATTTCATATGAAATAAATAAAGAAATAATAGAAATGTTACAAAGGACCTATGACTTCTTTTTATGAAATAGGAACCCAAGAACTTCCTTCTTCCCCACCCAAAGTAATTAGTTTTACCATAACTAAAGGTTTGGAAACAGTCACTGAATGTATATATAACCTGTATGGTGAAACACATCCCGTGGACAATATCTTAATGCCCCCAAATGATTTGCTAAATCAGACCATCCTATGATGTATTTCTATCAGTTGGTTTCCTAATGACCTTTCCACCAAATACAATACCTTCAGCACATGCCTTTCACACAGACCCATTCTACATTCGGATTTTTCAATTATAGTGCTTATGCTGTCATTTTTGTCAGGTTAATAATAACAGGTATAAATAGCTCTATTTCTGTAATCTAAAACCAACTGGAAGGAAAGTAGACATCAAAATACCAAAAATATTTCACACTTAAAGCCAAGTGCATTTAGTTCTTTTCCATGCAGCATGTAATAACAAGATATCTATGCTCTTGTTACTTATTTTCCAAATGAGCAGTTTGGGACAAACTTTGAGGATCTACCAGACCTCCAAAGTGAGTCATCTTGCAACGTGTTCTTTGTGGCAACAAGACACCACATTATAAACAAATTCTAAACACATTGTCTTAGTTATTGTGGGGAGGGATGTTCTTGCTGATCTGCAGACTAGCCCAGGGGAGGAGGGCTGTGGGAGAGGAGCAGAATGAGCACCAGCTCTTCTATCGGAGTCAAGTTCATGTTAGGGCCGCATTAGTTAATTTCTACCAGCAGATGCGTACAGAAAACCATTCAGGTTTGCCACTGCAGGGAGCCAGGCAGGGAGAAGGGGAGGAGGAGCGACTCAACCTCCTATGATGGTGGTTGGGGGAAAAAAAAACCCACTGACACGTGCTGATGAGAGATGGCAGGCAAAACAAAACAAAACAAAACAAAACAAATCAGGAGTAATGGAAGTGAAGTCATCATCCTCCTCAGAACACCAAGTCAAGAAGAAAGGCTTCAAAAATCCTCTGATCACCGGAACATTCTTCTTCGCAAATGACACCACCTCCTTGGTTTTTCTTTTGCCAACAGCTATCTGGTTGCTCTTGGGGTTTTCAGCAGTTCCTTGGCTGGCTTCACATCCTCCTCTGCTTGCTGCCAGACAACTTTGCTGTACCCAGTCTGGTTTGCAAACTGAAGGAGCAAAAAAATCTACCTTCCACAGCTGTTGTAGCCAACTTTCCGACCTCCTAGAAGATGGAACCTGTGCACCATTCAGGGATGCCTCCAACTGACAGAGGTGGCTGGCTATGCTAGAACTTTCAGCTCAGATGCCTGCCTGAACATGGCTGCTTTGTAGCAAATTCTGCCTGGTCCAGAGACTCTGAACTTTCCTTAGAGTTCCCTTGACTGGACATGGTTATTCCATTGAGCTTGTCTCTGGAGGACAGTGCAGGGGTTCTGCACCACCTTTTCCTGCTGTCCTTGTCATGTTCTCACTGCCCTCGAGATCTACAGTGCAGCGCTGCAATCATGGCTTGATCACCCTGAGCTCCCTTGCCCCTCTTTCTCTTTCTCGCCAGGTAAAACCCCATCCCTAGTTACATACTCCCTTCCTCTTCCTCTAAAACTGCACCTGAGCACTGAATGTGGCTGTAGGAAACAACAACTAAAACAACAAAACCACTGCCACGTGACAGCCCGCCCGACTTTAAAACTGTGCCCAACTTCAAGTGACTCTTCAGCACCGCTCAATGTTCCGCAGACTCTATTAATGCATCCACTCTCCATCTCTCCAAGGTCGTGCTTCACACTTGCTCTTCGCATTGATACCTTTTCATTCTCAGCTGATGACTTTGCTTCTTATTTCACTGAGAAAATGGGAGCAATCTGCTCAGGACTTCCTTTATGCTCTGTGCAGAGACTGCCTAGAGAGTCACATATTCACCTCTTTGAACACTTGGGACATTTCATTTCCCAGTCTCCCTTGCAGGTAGGTTGGGGCAACGTGACTGGATTCTAGCCTACACCACTTCTGATGTGTAGGCAACATCCAGGCCAGGCCGAAATGTGCCGTGCCTGGTCCTCTGCATTCTTTCTCTTTGCTCCTCAGCTAGCCAGATGGAAGGATCCCAAGGAAGCCCCTAAGGAGTCCATATTAGGCAGCAGAACCGAGGATGAGGAGCCTGGATCCCGGGTCACTCCAGGGAGGAAACCTGATCTGCACTGGTCTGTGATGTGAGTGAGGAACATACTTGTGTGGTGTAAAACCACTGAGATTTGCTGGCACAGCAGCTGAGTAGACTCACTCACTTTCGAGCCTTCAGCGATATTCAACCACACTGCTTGCACTGTCCTCACACACCTGGTCTTCTCTCCTGCTACGTGGGTGTATGCTCTCTGCTCCTATGGGAGATTGTGAGCCCACACCACTCACTTATTTCAGGGCGTGTCTCTCCTCTGCATGAACACACTTTCTCTCCCTCCTGTACATGCTCATGAGCTTCCAAACAGGCCCCATCATCCCCATCTTAGATACACACTCTGTCAACAGTTTGTACCACTTAGCAGCTGCCCACTTCTTTGCTTCCCTTCAGAGCAGAACTCTTTGAATTACTCCATTCACTGTTTTCACTTCCTTGCCTTCTATTATTTTTTAATTAAAAATTAATGTAATATTTCAAACTGTTAAAACGTAAGAGAGATCATGAGTGACAGAATGAACTCTTTGTGGCAACAAGACACCAAAGTATAAACAAGAACTCAGTCATGCCAGACAAGTGTTAAGTCATGCACCCCTAATGTTATTTTGGGGACCCCTATCTACCTAGAATGCACCTCTACACTTAAAGAATAAACTATGTTCTGCCACTAGGTTTATCTTTTTCTCTAGCAGCTAAATAAGCACTGACTTCAAGATCAGTAATATTGAAACAATTGCAATTCATCAGCCATCAGACACTGACTAACTGACCCCCAGTCCACAAGCCATAACTGCAACTTTGATTGGACAAGAGACTGATTTCAGTAACTCTTTCCTGATAAGTGACAGCCAACTATGAACTGGCTCTGTCTGGTTTACAGAGGATGCCCACTGAGTGCCTTTGTGTCCTCTGCTTCACCTTTTGACGTATACGGCCTAATTGCAATGCATTTAAATGTTAAGTCTTCACCCCAAAGTGAACATGTATGTTTGCTTACTACACATGCGTGTGCCTCCCCTTTGTGAATACTCATAGCTCTTCTTGTAATTTGTTGAATATGTATACTTGGCCAACCCATTCAGAATAAATTCCTGCCTCACCCTTTCCTCCCTCTAAGTGCCTGCTTTTGATCTGTCGGGGGGATACACATCCCAGCTTGTCAGGATGACTAGACTGCAGGCTGTAACTCTTTTTAAGAAATAAAGCTTTCTTCTCCAAATTTATAAGCCTTGTGATTTTAAGTTGACAAAACCTACAGAATGTGTACTGAAAAAGTTTTAATAAAATGCACAACTGACCATGCATGGTGGCTCAAGCCTGTAATCCCAGCACTTTGGGAGGCTGAGGTTGAGGAGTCTGTGCCCACAGTTCGAGAACAGTATGGGCAACTTGGCGAGAACTCATCTCTGCAATGTATCAGAAAATTATCTGGGCGTGGTAGTACATGCCTGTAGTTCTGACTGCTTGGAAGGTTGAAGCGGAAGGATTGCCTGAGTCCAGGAGGTCAACACAGGGGTGGCAGTGAACATATCACTGCACTCCAGCCTGGGCAACGGAGTGAGACTCCAACTCAAAAAAAAAAAAAAATCCACAACCATATACCCAGCATCTAGCTTTCACAGGTCTTTGTATCTGGTCCTATGTATTTCTGATATGTACGTATATCAGAAATATTATATATATATTTTTGAGTCAGAGTCTCATTCTGTTGCTCAGGCTGGAGTGCAGTGGCATGATCTCAGCTTGTGCCTAGGTAATTTTTTAAACTATTGTAGAGATGAGGTCTCAGTATTTTGCTTATATTGGTCTTGAAATCCTGGGCTCAATCCTCTTGCCTTGGCCTTTCAAAATGCTGGGTTTACAGGTGTGAGCCACCACATCTGGCCTATTTCTGATATATTTTAAAAGAGATACATATACTTAAAGCTACCAATGGATCTCTCTCCAATCTCATCCCCCTCTCTTTCTCTTGCTAGGTAACAACAACACTGAAGTTGTGCCGTGTATGGTTCACAAGTTTTGTATTTTAATTTTTTTGTACATGTGCCCCTTGCTAATTAATAACATAATTTTGTGTGTTTCTAAGCTTTAAATAAATGATATTCTACTTACAAATTATTCTACAAATTGCTTTTATTCACTCAGCATTTTGTTTTTGGGATTTATCCATGTTAATCTATATAGATATGTTCTTACTTCAGTATGTTCCTTCCTTGAAATTTGTTGAGACTTGCTTTATACCTTCTTACCTGGCCAAGTTAGTACATATTCCAGGTATTCTTGAATAGCATGTGTAGTCTTTGATTATTTGGAGCTGTGTTCTATATGTTATTAAATCAAGCTTTTACATTGTGTTTTCAAATCTTTGCCATACGTATGTATATTGTGTTTGTCTGATTGTGGATTGATGTGAATTTGTCAGTCTCTGTAGTTCTATCAAGTTTTTCCTTTATACTTATTGAGGTTATTTCATTGTACCTATATAATTTTATAATTATTATGTCTTCCAGGTGAACAGATTCTTTTATCATGATATACTAAGCCCCTCTATCCTTAAAATGCTCTTCTGTGGGCTTAGCCACTGGCCCATGTGCTACTCTGGGAGCTTGGATGCATTCTTGAGAGCAGCAGCCAGGCCTAGACATGGTGTCCCAGGTGGATTGGGATGCAGAGCCAAAAGAAGATGGTGGGAAAGAAGGGAGCATGTATGGAGAGTGGACACTGGCATGTTGAATGGTCTGGGATGTAAAATTCAAGAGGGCTGACCTATTCTCACATCCTGACATCTGTGACACCAGTCTATTGCTGGTGGCCTACCTTCTGCTCCTAATGTGGGACACCAGCCATATTGTGTTAAGTACCAGGATGGGCCAGACTGTGGTGTTGGCTTTAGAGACCAAACATATGAGGCTGGGTCATCAGAGATACGTTCACTTCCTGTATTTGTCAGAATTCCCTGTTTGGAAGTCACAGGAACAGAACTAATATATACATAATATTTTTGATTTTTAATAATAGCTATTCTGGCCAGGCGTAGTAGCCCAGCCTGTAATCCCAGCACTTTGAGAGGCTGAGGTGAGAGGATTGCCTGAGCCCATGGGTTCGAGACCAGCCTGGCAACTTGATGAGATCTCCTCTCTACAATAAATCACACACACAAAAATTAGCCAGACTTGGTGGCGTGTGTCTGTAGTTCCAGCTACTTGGAAGGATGAAGCAGAAGGATCCCCTAAGTCCAGCAGGTGGAGGCTGCGGTGGCCGTGAGCATGCCGCTGCACTCCAGCCTGGGTGACAAGAGTGAGACTCCAACTCAAAAAAAAAAAGGTCACTCTGACTGGTGTAAGGTGGTATGTCATTGTGGTTTTAATTTGCACTTCCTTGATGATTAGTGATATTGAGTATTTTTCTTTCTTTTTTTTTGAGTCATTTGCCCACTTCTTAATGGGGTTATTTTTATTTTTTGAGTTGGGGGTTTCACTGTTGACAAAGCTGGAGTGCAGTGGCATGACCACTGCTTGCCACATCTCACCACAGCCTTGATCTCCTGGGTTCAGGCTATCCTTCAATCTCAACCTCCTGAGACTTGAAATTTGTTGAGACTGGGACTACAGGCCTGCACCACCATGCACAGCTAATTTTTTGATTATTTGGTAGAGACAAAGTCTCACTACGTCACCTAGGCTGGTCTCAATCACCTGGACTCATGCTATCCTCCCACCTCGGCCTCCCAAAATGCTGGGGTTACAGGCACGAGCCACTATGTCCAACTGGATTATTTGTTTTATTCTTGCTGATTTGTTTGAATTCCTTGTAGATTCTTGATGCTAGTCCTTTGTCCCATGCATATTGCCAATATTGTCTCCCATTCTGTAGTTTGCTTATTTACTCTGTTGATTTTCTTTTGCGGTGTAGAAGCTGCAGCAACATTTTATGGGAGATTGTGCAAATACTGTTCCAGGGCACAGAAAGGGGGAGGGGGGAAGAGAGAGAGAAAGAGAGAGAGAGAGAGAGAGAGAGAGAGAGAGAGAGAGAGAGAGAAAAATACAAATTATTTATTTATTTATTTGGTATAGATGGGGTCTTTCTCTGTTGCCCAGGTTGGTCTGGAACTCATTACCTCAAGTGATCTTCCTACCTTGCGCTCCCAAAGTCCTGGGATTATAGGCATGAACTACCATGCTGGCCCAAATTATTGTTATTATTAGTTTAGGTTGGTGTATTTACTTATTTTAAATTGTATATGGATAATTTATAATTGTATAAATTTATGAGATACAAAGAGATGGTATGATTTATAAATACAATATGAAATAATTAAACTAACATATTAATCACCTCAAATACTTAGCTTTTTTTTATGGTGAGAGCATTAGAAATTTACTATCTTAAATCCAAATTATTTTAACAAAACCAGTACAGTAATTCCAAAGCTTAGTAAAAATTATACAAATAGTGCTTATCTATTTTAGACACAAATACATATGTAAAGTTAGTAAATAATATATTAGTAAATAGAATCCAACAACAAATTAAAAAATCAGGACCACTATGGCTAAATGTTATGACTTTATTTAGGAAATGCAAGGATGGTTTAATACGATTATCACCCTTCTATTTATGCAAACTTCCATACAATAATAACAATAATATCATACTACTACCTAACATACTACAACTATTTTCATTCTAATGAAGATGCCCCCAAAAAGGGGAGCCAAAATACTATCATTCACCTTATCCATCTCTGGGCGATGTTAGTTTCTCTTCTAGTTTTAGTCACAACCCTACCTGGAAGGCCTATGATCTAAAAACAAAAATTTAAAGTTAATCATTACTAACACTCTTTATATGAAATAGGAGGGGAAAGGGGAAAAATTGGTTAATATACAAATCTGTAACAAGCAAGATATTCATGTCTGCTACAACCCTTATTTCTGCCACAGTTGCAAAGCTGTAGTTGATGTAACTTCCCTCTTCTACTGCCTGTTGAATGCTCCCTCTGCCTTCAATCAGCATTAAGTTGCAGATAGAGGGTCTTTTTCTGGTGGGAATCACAAATTTTCATTCCTGAAGGGTCTGAATCCATGTTTTTTTTTCTGGTTTCATTGGGTTGTTATAGTTTTCCATGAAATTGAACTATAAGGCATGAAAGCACCAGAGTGTGCTCCAGGACTTTCTATAGTTCTTTTTTTTTTTTTTGAGTTGGAGTCTCACTCTGTCGCCCAGGCTGGAGTGTAGTGGCACTCCACCGCAGCCTCGACCTGCTGGGCTCCGGCGATCCTTCTGCCTCAGTTTTCCAAGTAGCTGGAACTATAGGCGTGTGCTACCATGCCTGGCTAATTTTTGATTTATTGTAGAGATGAGGTCTCGCCAAGTTGCCCAGGCGGGTCTCGAACCCGTGGGCTCAGGCAATCCACTCACCTCAGACTCCCAAAGTGTGGGATTATAGGCTGAGCCACCGAGTCCGGCTTCTAGATATAATTCTTCCAGCTCCCACGATGTGGCAGCAACCCCTGTTCACCTTGATTATCAGGATTAATCATTCTGGAGAGTACAGTAACTTATTTCGTGTGGTTTAGTGGTAGGAGGGTCTCCAAATGACTCTAGAAGAAACATTAACTTCCATTGCAGTGGAACTAATTGTTTCCAGGTGGAAATATTTCACCCTTTGGAATTATGACCTCTAAAGTTAGTAAAACAGAAGTCAAACACAGTTGGGTTATTAACTATAATAGGGAAAGGAACCCTTTGATTTCTAGGTCTGTGAATCCTGACTATGGGAGAAACTGTTCAAAGTCTATGGAAAATTCTAGCTTCCCCATCTTCCGTCTTCCAGGGTGCTGTCACCCAGAAGGCACAGTTATACAGTGTTGACTAGATACAGTTCCAACATTGTATCAGGCAAGTTGCTTCTGGGGTCTATGGTAAGATCAGTGAATTCCATGGCTTGAACACTTTTGCTGTACAAAGAGTTGCTTGCTCTGGAGTGTGTTGTGTATACCATAATGGTGATCAAGTCTTTCTGAAAGTCCATGGAGGGTGATGCTGGCAGAGCATTGCTGGCAAGAAAGGCAAATCTACTGCTGAACAATGAATATGTATATATTTTATGGAATCTACCCTCTGGATTCCTTTTTATACATTATAACAGGGAAGTTTGGTATTGTCTTGATCTCAATCAGCAGAGGCCACTATCGAGGCCACCAGATTTCAGTAAATCAATCAAGCCTATCGCTGGAGCATCTCTCAGCTACTTCGATTAACCCAGCAAGTCCAGAATATCTAGAAAGTGCAGTCTTATTCATAAAGTGACTAGGTGTCACATGGGCCTGTCTTTCTAAACCATTGGCTCAAAATAGGCAATGGCTAAAGTCTCAAATACATTATCAAGGGCAGCCTGGCTAGATTATGAACATGGAAACCCGAACTTGGTAAGAGTAGGGGCAGCCTCACAGTCAGTCAGAGCTGTTTTGACTGTATCAGAGGGCTTTAAGGTGGCCCAGGGAAGCAGAAGCCATAGACAGACTTGCATTGTGGAAGGGACGTACCATGGATGCCAAGAGAGGCTTGAGCAGATGGGAGATAGCCAGGTATGCATCTCTCAGGAAGGGTGGGGAGGACATTGTGGATAGCAAAGCTCTTATATCCCACTCTGAGCATTAATGACCAGAGACATTAAGACTGTCCTTCCTGGGCTGCAAGGTGCAACCTCATTCAAGAACACAAGAACCGGGCTCGGTGGCTCAGCCTGTAATCCTGTGCTTTGGGAGGTTGAGGTGAGTGGATTGTCTGAGCCCGCGGGTTTGAGCCTGGGCAACTTGGCGAGACCTCATTTCTACAATAAATCAAAAAATTAGCCAGGCGTGGTAGCGCACACCTGTAGTTCCAGCTACTTGGAAGGCTGAGACAGAAGGATCGCTGGAGCCCAGCAGGTCGACGCTGCAGTGGCCGAGAGCGGCCAGTGCACTCCAGTCTGGGCTACAGAGTGAGACTCAAACTAAAAGAAAAAAAAAAAGAACATGAGAAGTCAAATGTCAGTGTTATAATAATCAGTAAGAGTGTAATTACTGGCAGGGAGCAGTGGCTCATGCCTGTAATCCCAGCACTTTGGGAGGTCAAGGAGGAAGTCTTGCTTGAGGCCAGGAGTCTGAGACCAGCCTGGGCAACATAGCTAGAGCTCATCTCTACAAAAAAAGGAAAAAAAGAAAAAAAAGAAAAGAAAAGAAAAAAAAAAGAAAAAAAAATTAGTCACGTGTTGTGGTATGTGCCTGTAGTTCCAGCTGAGCCCAGGAGATTGAGGCTGCACTAAGCCAATGATCTCGCCATTGCACTCCAGCCTGGGCTGCACAATGAGACCCCAATTCAAAACACAAGTGCAATTACTTTTTTGGGGAGTGGTTACTGGGGTCACAGAAAGAACAGTGTATTCACAGAGGCCAGTCTATGCCTGTATACAAACATAGAAGCAGTCTCCAAATGACAGACTGTGCCAGTCCAGGAAACAAATCTTCATGCTGGCTACCAGAATCTATGCTCATAAACTCTGCATCCCTTCCAGAATGGGTGCACGTAAAGCATACGGTCATCTTTAGAAATCTGTACTGTCAGATAAGAACAAAATCTACCAATAAACATTTCTTTCCAAACAAATTAGGATTATTATATAATAAAATCCCACAAGTGAGGAATGCATCCAGCAGGATTTGTACTAATGAATTCCTAGTTTGGAATCCATATTTGATTGATTAAATTCCTCTTTTGCAAGATTCTAGAGTCAGCAAAGAAGGCCAGTGTAAGACAGTATCATTGCTTTTACAGCAGCACCATCTGGAATATCAGCAATGACATTTGTCCACTTTTCTCCTTTTAGGGCCTGATCCCTCTGGCCCCACACTCCCATGGCTATTTTGAAGTAACTTGACCCCACCGGAGATGGGGCCAAGTTTTTCTCTGCGGTTTCTAGGCTACTCAACGGAGGAAATTCCTTCTTTCTTCTGGATAAATTCCTCCAATCTAAGCTCCCATCGTCATAGTGATCTGCATTCCATCATCACAAGGCAGCGCCTTTGCCATCAATTGAGCTTTGGTTATGTTCTCAGAGGTTTATTTTTCCGTAGAGGAATTCACAGGGTGGGAGGCAGCTCTGAACTTGGGTGTTGTGGTCCTTCCCTCCTTGCTCCCTCTCTCTTTCCTGCCCAGGATGACCATGCTATCCCTGACTCTGTCCACAACAGGGTCGCACTTCCTGATTTTGTGGGGAAAAAGAGGACAACTTACACACCCAAAATCCAAAACTAGTTTTTTAAAAATTCAGCTCAATTTACAATAACACTTTTTGATCTAACAACTGGAGTTCTTTTTCTTACTGTTTAGAAACAAAATAAAGATACTCCAATGTCTCTTAAGAAGAGGACTGTTCTCAGTTGAGCAATATAGTTTGTTGTTTAAGGGAGGCACTAAATCCTTCAACAAACACATCATTTAGGTATACTAAATGATTCATTGTATTTTTATTGCAAACATCGATGACCTCAAAACACAGAGAGTCATATTCCCACTGGTGAAATAAAAACAAGTTTGTTTTAGGAATAAATTAACTCTTTAGGTCGGGCTCAGTGACTCAGCCTGTAATCCCAGCACTCTGGGAGGCCCAGGCAAGTGAATTGCCTGAGCCCACGAGTTCAGGAATAGCCTGGGCAATTTGGCGAGACCTCGTTTCTACAATAAGTAAAAAATTAGCCGGGCATGGTAGCGTGCACCTATAGTTCCGGCTACTTGGAAGGTTGAGGTGGAAGGATTGCTGGAGCCCAGCTGGTCGATGCTGGGGTGGCCCTGAGTGTGCCACTGCACTCCAGCCTGGGTGACAGAGTGAGACTTCAACTCAAAAAAACAAAACCAAAACCAAAATTAACTCTTCATTATCAGCACTTTCTAGGGCTGGAGAAATGCAGGGAGCATGTTTTAAAACAAATTCCATACTGGAGTTATAACCTACACAAATATTAAAAACAAATCTACCAGTGGAATCCGTACATGTGTGGGGGCAGGAACCATTTGGGAAATCTCTGTGCCACTGTTTTTTTGAAGGAGAATTTTTGTTATTTTTATGTAGGGGAAGTTCAACAGTGTACATTTAACCCAGTTTGGTGATAAGTTCTTTAGTCATTGCCTTTTCTAGCTTGGCAATGTGAATTACAGATTTGGACCAGGACACTGCCTCCCCAGTGATGGTGGATCTCATCACTTCTGACAGTGGATCTCATCATTCTACCAGATTAGCTGGAGCTCCTTTGTCTTCCAAGTTAACATGAGTTTTTGGTGACAGTGGGGCAGGTCTTCCAGGGGACGAGATGTGCCAGTCTTTTTGTTGAGGTTGTTGAGTAGGAGTCTCACTCTATCGTCTAGGCTGGAGTGCAGTGGCAAGCTCACGGCCACCGCAGCCTCAACCTGCTGGGCTCAGGTGATCCTTCTGCTTCAGCCTTCCAAGTAGCTGGAACTATGGGTATGTGTCACCATGCCCAGCTAATTTTTTGGTTTATTGTAGAGACAAGGTCTCGCCAAGTGCCCAGGCTGGTCTCGAACCTCTGGACTCAGGCAATTCTCTCACCTCCACCTCCCAAAGTGCTGAGATTACAGGCATGAGCCACCACAACCAGCAAGATGTCCCAGTCTTGCCTTCCTCCTGAAAACACAGTACAGGACCCCCATTATGTGACATAGGACAGGCAGGAAGACAGCCAGCCCAGCTTGATGGCATTCAGGTCCTGTGTAGTCACCACCAGCTGAGCCTTCTTGTTCTCCAGCAAGGTGGTGACAGTGTTAACCCCTGCATGGAGAACTGGTGGTCTCTTAGTAGAACATTCCCTTTGCCAACAGCTTTCTCCTCAGCCCAGGCCAACAGAATGCTTTTTCCCTTGCTGTCTTTAGTCTGTACTTGTGGGCCAGCTCAAGTAGCTGAGCCGCTGTTTGCGTCCAAGACCCGGGTGAACTGGTTAATTGCTGGAGGCACTTTCAGCTGTTCATGGATCACAGCTCTTTGCTGCTGCAGCCCGATGTCGTGGGGCCATCTGGCAAAGCAGGTGAGGTTCCTTTTGGACTGGATGTCCTGTCCAGCGCCAAAGTTCTTAGGCCTTTTCTCCAGCAGGGGATTCACCACCCTCTTGGTCTCCTGCTTCTTTGCCATAGCAGGGGTCAGGGTCTCCTTCTTCCCTTGGTCTTCTTTTCTTTCAGCATCTTGGGCAGCTGGAAAGAGAGAAAGGAAAGAGAATTGTCCTCTGTGCCTTCTGCTCAATTTTGCTGTGAACCTAAATCTGGTCTACAAAAATGAAGTCTATTAAAAACGAAAACAAAACCCTAAATCTATCATGGTTTCCAAGGTGGATATTTGTATTTTTAGTTAAGTCATTTATCTGCATGTTTAAGGAAAAAGTCATTTCCTCAAATAAACCAAGACTCTTTAAAGACTCTGGACACTTTAGCAGTGGCGAGGAGGACTGGGGCAAGGACAACAAAGGGGATGGGGAAGCTCAGGGAGGGCCCAGGCTGGAGCAGGACACCCTGGGGCGAGTGTAGGTTCTGGAGTCGAGGGGCACCCCAACAGTGTCACGGGTGTTAATGAGAAGTCACGAAGATGGAGTGAGAAGCAAAAACAGCCCCGCTGGTGGCCAGAGGCCTCCCCACAGTCCAAGACCGGTAGAAGGGGCAGGACATGTTGTCAAGGACACCAAGTACAAGGGTGTGGCCTCCAGCCCAAGAAGAGGACACGGTCCAGAGAAATCATCTTCTGACCTGCAAATGCTCAACCGCTTTTAGACCCCCACACCTGATGGAGGTATGGTTCCATTCTGAGGGTGTACTACTCGAGGAGAATCCAGGTATCAAATCAATCAACTTTTACTGAGGACTTACTCTATGCTAAATGATAAGTTGGGTCCTACTGAGGTTCTAAAGCACAATGTGATGGTGCCACATATGGGGGTCTTTAAGGAAGGAGGAAACTCATTTGCTGAGGTTCTGTTGGGTGCCTGGAACACAAATTCTTTGTGTTAATCCTTGCAATGACCTCCCTGGCAGGTGAGATGATTATGATTTTATAGATGAAACTGAGTCTTAAAGAAATGAAGTGACAACAGTCAGTCTGCTGCAGCACAGTAGAGACCAGACTGGAAACCTGGTTCTTTCCTGCTCCAGTGTTTATGGTGAGTCTCCTCATCATGTGATCAAGGAAGGAAAACAAGATATGTTTATATTGTTACCCACGTAACTAGCTTTACAGCTTGGGGTACAAGTGAGGTTACCTCTCTTTTTTCCTAAGATGGAGTGTAGAAGTACAATTATAACTCACTGCAGCCTTGAACTCTTGGGCTCATATGATCTCCCCCTTAAGCCTCCTAAATCGCTAGGATTATAGGCACATGTCACCATGACCAGCTAATTAAATTTTTTTTTTTTTTTTGTATAAACAAAGTCTCGATAGGTTGCCCAGGCTGCCTTGGCCTCCCAGAGTTACTTGGATTATAGGTGTGAGCTATTGCACCTGTCTCCTCTCTTTTTTAAATATTTAAAGTTACTGTTAAAGTCCTTAAAATCCCAGATTAATGGGAAGTACCTTGACCAAATTCCTGGAGAACCCATGGAGACTTAGTTTAAAAGAGTCAGAGCTGCCTCCATATGCCTTGCAGAGAGAGACATGGAAAATGTCTTCTAAGCATCTATCTGGCTGGGGGTACCTTCAACCTGTGCCAAACATGGTTTCCTCCATGAACAATTCCAGGCCTTAGCACTGATACAGGGTCCTATGGACCCTGAAATTCCTCCCGAATTTGTGTCCCCCCAAGTTTCTATGTTGAAGCCCTACCCCTCAATATGATGGTATTTGGAGGTGAAGCCTTTGGGATATAATTAGGGTTAGATGAGGTCATGAGGGTGGAGCCCCTATGATGGGATTAGTGTCCTTGTATGAAGAGACAGAGACCAGAGTGAGCTATCTCTCTACACCCTGTGAGAAAACAACAAAGTGCCATCTGCAAGCCAGGAAATGAGTCCTCACCAGACACTGGATTGCCAGCACCTTGATCTTGGACCTCTTAGCCTCCAGAACTGTAATAAATATTTGTTGTTTAAGTCACAGAGTCTATGATATTTTGTTAACAAAGTTGGAGCTGACTAAGATGCAAGGTCAATAGTTCTGCTTCCTCCGTCAGTCAGGACAGGCTCCCGTTGGGCCCTTTGGCACCCTTTCCTGTTAGCAGACCTTGGCTAGAGCTAGGGAGGTTCTAAGAACATTAGGCCTCCAAAAGAAAGGGTCTGGGGTCTCACGTTTCCTTGTTCCACAGAAGTTACTTGGCCCCTAAAGAAGTGCTCAGCTTCTCTCAGTAGTGAGTCTCTATGCAAAACCTAAGGAGAGGGACGGACTCCCCCCAGCCAGTATATAAGCCCTGCCTCCCCTCACTTGGGGCAATACAGGCTGGCTTCCTACTTAAACAGCTAAAAGGAGCTGCTTAGGACTCCCAGAAGAACAAAGACCTCTTATGAGATCACTTGCTGACTTGCCCAGACAAAGAAGTTGTTAGGAACTTTTAAATGCCACTTAGGGTAAACAAAACAAATTTAAGTTCCTGTAATTAGGCACCATGTTTTATCATTAAAAGTTAGTGGGAAGAAAAGCTATTGCCAGCAAGGGTCACAGGCATGCCAGGTGGCTATGACACCCCGCACCCCTCATTCCAGAGAGGCTGGGGCTGGGTGATGGGGGTTCTAATGGTGGATTACATTCAGATTGCCATATGCTTACATGGAGCCAGGGAAAGGGATTCCAGCGCTCAGGGCAGATCCTGAGTCTGGAACCAGGCCTGGCTTACTGGAGGTCAAACTGGGGACCCTCTCCAGCAGGCTCCTGGAAACAGAGGCGGATATGGCCCCAGTCCCTCACCATTCTTATTTAGGGTCCGAGCCAAACAAGGACACCCTTCACCCCCAGAACAATAGACTCTGGGATGGGGGAGAGCAGCCATTCTCTCCGATTCCCTCCCAGCTCTCATGGCCGTCTGTTTCAGCAATTCCAGTATGAGCCTCTGTATCAAAAGCTTTGCAAGATGAGGCTGTAAGATCTATATCGGTGAAGATATGCTTGCATCTGACCTTTGAGGAAACAGTTCTGAGGACTCACAGAGGTAATTTGTCAAGCAGGCAGGCTGCCAAGACACCCATGGGGTGCACCATTGGTGGGAAGCATCACTGTTTACTACCACACCTGCCAGTGCTGGTGGAGATGCCTGGTGGGAGGGGCTGTCTTCCTCCAGTAGGAGCAAAGTGGCCGCTTATTCTCTAGGTGGAGAGAAACCAGTGGGGTGAGAGTGGGGTTGCTCTTTCTATGTAGATACCCTTACTTACTTGTCCCCCCTCCCCATGCCCTAATTTTACTATAGGAGAGAAGGGACTCAAAGGTCTCTTGTGGAGAGTTACAATGCAAGAGGCCGTTTTTGCTGAGCTCTTATAAACCCGAGGCTTCTAAGTGCAATCGCCCTGGTGTCTGAGCTCCAGTTTTGTAAGTCTGGGGATGAAACAGAGAGAAACTTCTGTCTTCTGGTGACAAGCTGCCTTGACACCTTCAGGGTAAAGCTTAGCAACCCTTTTTTGACTCTAAGATATGAGTAGAGTAACCAGAAGGCGTATAGTCCTCGAACTAGAACGAGTTAATAAAGTTAACAAAAGAAAAATGACCAGTGGGAAATGTTGCCAAATTGTTCTCAGGAGGTGAATTATTGAAAATGTTTAGCTATGAGAATGATCTCTTTACTGTTCAATACTTCACATCACTATTTGGATGGCGGCATACTGCAGGTTGAGAATTTCTTATCTCAATGCTCAGGACCTGAAGAGTTTTTGATTTTTTAAAAAATTTGAGTTGGAGTCTCACTCTATACCCAGACTGGAGTGCAGTGGCATGCTCATGGTCACCACAGCCTTGACCTGCTGGGCTCAGGTGATCCTTCTGTTTCCACCTTCCAAGTAGCTGGAACTACAGGCTCACACCACCATGCCCAGCTAATTTTTTTGACTTATTGTAGAGGTGAGGTCTCATCAAGTTGCCCAGGCTGGTCTTGAACCCCTGAGCTCAGGCAATCCTCTTGCCTCGGCCTCCCAAAGTGCTGGGATTACAGGCTTGAGCCACTGTGCCCAGCGGGTTTTTGATTTTTTCCCCCAGATTTTGGAATAGTTGCATATACATAATGAGATTTTCGAGGATGGAATTCAAGTCTAAACATGAATTTTATTTATGTTTCATGTACATCTTGTACATAGAGACTGAAGATAGTTTTATACTACATTTTAAATATTTTTGTGCATGAAAGAGTTTTGACTGTATTTAGATTGAATCATGTCACACTAGGTCAGGTGTGGAATTTTCCACTTGTGGCTCAAAAATTTTTGGATTTTGGAGCGTTTTGGATTTTGGAGTTTTGGACTAAGGATGCTGAACCTATATTTAAAAAGTTGGGCAGCAAGAGAGACTCGGTCCCTGCAGACTGGTCCCTGCAGCTGTGACCACACGGTGGTGCTGCTATTCTGAATGCTGGGAACTTGAGAGGAAAAAAATCCCCAGAAAAATCCTATTCGTTAAGTGATGAAAGAGTAAATCCCCAAAACAGAAAGTGACATTTAATACCTGCTGCAGTAATTTTAAAAATTTAAAGTTTTTACTTTTTAAATTAAAAATTGTAGTAAAATACACATAACATAAAATTAACCCTTTAAAATATACAGTTCAGTGGTATTAAGTACAGTTATTGTGGTGCAGCCATCCAAAAAATCTTTTCACCTTGCAAAACTGACACTTTTAGCACATTAGACATTAACTCCCCATTTTCCATTCCCCCCATTTCTTGGCAAAGATGTTTCCACATATTTTTTTTTTTTTGAGTTGGAGTCTCATTCCATCGCCCAGACTGGATTGCAGT
>NW_007248866.1:266252-275930 GCF_000164805.1 Carlito syrichta
GGCTGATTTTTGATTTATTGTAGAGATGAGGTCTTGCCAAATTGCCCAGGTGGGTCTCGAACCCGCGGGCTCAGGCAATCCACTTGCGTCAGCATACCAAAGTGCTAGGATTACAGGTTGAGCCACCGAGTCCGACCCGTTTCTACTTTTTGTCTCTATAAATTGGACCACTCTAGGTAGTGGACTTACATAACATTCATCCTTTTGTGACTGGCTTAATTCATTTAGCACAAAGTCTTCAAGGTTCATCCATGGTGTAGCATGTGTCAGAATTCTTTTTTAAGGCTGAATAATATTCCATCAAAATGTTCTATATTTTGTTTATTCTTCTGTCGATGGACACCTGGGGTGCTTCTACCACTGGCGCTTGTGAATAATGCTTCTGTGCATGTGGGTAGACACACATCTCCTTGAGCCCTGCTTTCAATCTTTTGGGTATATACGTATAAGTAGAATTGCTGGTTTCTATGGTATCTCTTTTAATAACTTTTTCGAGGGACCATGACACTGTAGGAATTTAAAAAACTTTTATTGAAATATCACATACATACAGAAACATGCACAGGTCAAATTTCACAAACTGCACACACACACGAAACTCAATCATAAAACAACATTATCAGGCCCCCAGAACCCGTTGTGCCTTCTTCAGAGTCTTACTCCCTCTCTGACTTCTAATAACATCAGTTAGTTTTGCTGGCTTTTGTGCTCAGTAAATGGATCTGTGATGTGGGTACTCTCTTGAGTGTGGCTGCTTCTGTTCATGGCTGTGAGATTCACCTGTACTATCGCATGTGGTTGTAGATGGGTGATTCTCACTGCCCCGTAGCGCCCCCTTGTGTGAATATAGGCCAATTTGTGCATCCATTCTATTGCTGATAAGCATTTGGGTAGTTTCCCAGTTTTAGCTGTTATGACGAGTGCTGCTGTGACCTTTCTTGTACATGTGAAAACATGGATGCATTTTTCTTGGGCAAACCCATAAGAGTGAAATTCCTGGGTTGTGTGTCCAGATTTACTTTACAGGTTTCCAAAGTGATTTTACCATTTCACAGACTCGATCGCATTGTATGACAACTCAGGTTACTCTATATCCTTGCCAGCATTTTCTCCTACCACAATACTTTCTAAACATTTCTTCAAACAAAAATCACCAAATCAACTAACATTTCTTGAGTGTCTACTCTGTGCTAGAGGCTCTTCTACAATGCAGAGACAGCACTGAGCAAGACTATCAAAAGGCCTACTTCTCCATGGCCTGTGATCTCAAGGATTCTGTGGGGTTATCCAGTAAACAGAACATGTGGGACAGGTGCTGAGAGCAAAGGTGGGGGAAGCAGTGGAGATGGGGTTTAAGAGAGCTCTTGGGGGCCTCTGGTTGAAATTCTGCAGCTTCATTCTCCACCAGCAACTTCTTCTTAGTTCTGGCAGGGAGAGTGAGTTACAAAATGCAAACAGTTATAAAGTGGATTGATGAATCGCATTGCTCCGTACTTTTTGTTCGTCTGTTTCTTGACACATTCCCAATGTTTGTACCAAAACAGTAGCCTTCTACTATCTTGACTCTAAAAGTAAAATGGAGGTGGGCAAGCTGTGTACCTGGTTCTGTGCAGGCGTCAGAGACACAGAAATGAAGAAGCTAAGAGTTTTGCCTGTCCTGGTGCAGTAGGGGACATGGACAGCACCCCAAAGCCATGATAACGGAATATGCCCTGCATAACAGTGGCGCCAAGGAGGGCCTGGTTCTGCTTGGTAAGGAGGGGAGGGCTTCCTGGAAGTGGGGACTCTGAAGTCATATCCTGGAAGAGGAACTGGAGGTCATCAGATGGAGACTGAACTGGGATTCTAGGAAGGGAGAAGCTTATGCAAAGAAATAAAGAAACAAAACAGATTATCATGCTCGTGTGGCTCCAAGTAGTTCTTGCAGGTGGGATATGGTGGATATCAGAGGTCAGCATGCAGAAAGGATGGAGATGACCATATGAGCTCAGAGGCAGGTCAAGGATCTTCCTTATCTTGTGCTTCTCAAACTAATGCAAGTCTGAGACACAGGGATGCACCCCAGGGTACGTAAGAGCAAGAGCCTTGGCTCTGGAACCAGGTGGACCTGGGTCTGTGTCTTAGTCCATTTGTGCTGCTCTAACAAAATACCTTAGACTGGGTGTTTCATAAACAACAGAAATTTATGAATCAGGCAGAGAGCAGACACTCTTGCTGCTGTCCTACCCATTGTGCCCTTCACAACGTATCTTCCCTTTTTATAAATCTACCTTTCTTAATTTAAAAAAAAGAGAAATTTATGGATCACAGTTCTGGAGCTGGCAAGTCCAGGATCAAGCACCAGCAGATTCTGTGTCTGCTGAGGGCCTGTCCTTGCAGACGTCACCTTCCATGTGTCTTCACATGGTGGAAGGGGCCAGGGAGCTAGCTCTAGCCTCTCTTATAAGGCCACGAATCCTATCCATGAGGGTGAACCCTCAGGACTTAAGTAGATTTCAGAGACCCCTCATCTTAAGACTATATCACATTAGGTAGTAGGTTCCAATACATGAATTTTGGGGGAAACAAAATTAGTACCATATCAGTCTGCATCCTGGCTCAGTCACTTACTTGTGAGTGACTTTAGGGAAGTTAATATCTCTCAGCCTTAGTTTGCTTATCTGTAAAATAGGGATAATAGCAGTGCCTTCCCCATAAAGTTATTTTTAGGTTTAGATGAGATAATGGATGCAGAGCACATAGTACAATAGCTCTAATAAAGGCTAAACTCATAGTATTACAGTATTACTTGATAATGTGTCTGAAACTTTTTCCCTGATTAGTACATTTTGACTCAGTAATATTTAATTCAAAATTTATTTTTGTATTAAATCCACAAATATATTAAATAAATACTATATGCTAGTGGCAGGTGATTTACTTGTTCTTATTCTCCTTTGACTTCAGGGATTGCAGGGGAGGACTACGATTGTGAGGCTCTGGACTGAGGCTCTCCCAAGGGAGACCGAGGCACCATCTCCTCCAGAAAGCCCTCCCTGGACACCTTCCTTCTGGGCCCCACTCTCTCTGAGCTTGTCCCATTTATAAATCGTGGTTTCATCTCAGTTGTGGTCTTCTCGAGGGCTGGGTCCCTGTTCATTCCTATACTCCTGGCTCAAGGCAAGAGTTGTCACCCAGTGGGCATGTGACACCAACCCCAGGACCCTCTTTGTGTTTTGCTTCATAGAACCTTGAGATCATGCCAAGAAGACAGAAAACCATTTGGCTCCTGATTGTTGGCTCCCATGCCCTTGTGACATTTGAAAAGCATGCATGTCCTTTCAACACAAAGTATCCATACCACAAAAAGTCCTCGGTCACCCAGATTTTATAAACCAGCAGGGAGAATGAGTCCTTTATCAACAAGGTTGCAAACATGGTGGGTGCAGATAAATGCAGAATGCAATAGACTAAGGAAGGTGCGATCTAAACAAGGGTTTTCAGGAAATGATGGATCACTGCTCTACAGAACAAGAAGAAAAAGCACAGAGTTTAAAAACCTGCTTGTCCCCCAGTGCAGTTTACTCCAATGGAGATGGAGGTAGAGACTGTCATTAATTGCAGGAGACATCAGTCCTTATGAGCTGCTGAAACAACTGGGAACTTTCTGGTGGTTGAGATTCTGTTTTGGTGGTCTTAAAGGGGCTTCCTGTCCCCCACCCAGTGCGCCTCCTGGAGACACAGGAATAAAGACCCCAGGGGTCAATGACTTCGGAAGGAGACTGAGACCCGAGGCCAGCAGTGGACAGGGACTAGCAGGGTAGGGACAGGGATATCTCTTCAGGACAGCAGGGCTCCTGGGATTGGGTCCATGTGTGTGTTTGTGTCCCTTTCCAGATTGTCTATTCAACTTCCATCCTGACATCTCACCTCAGGGTCTAACAGTGACCTCAAAATCAACCTGACTCAGATCCAGCTCCTGTTAGTTTTCCTTTCTATGTTGCACATCTAACCTACTCCTGCCCCGTCTTTTGGTTCAGTGAAATGTGTTCACTTTCTCAGCCTCATCCTAGGATTCTTCATGAAGCCTCACTCTCCATGCCCATAGCTTCTCCCCAGCCAGTACTGAGTTGACGCTTCTTCCTCCAGGATCTGCCTTTAATCTGACCTCTTCTTGCTGTCCTCACTGCCACCTCCTAGTCCCAAGCAACATCATCATTCCTCTCCTGGGACTTCTGTGCCAACCCCCTCATCCACTCTCACTCCTAAAGGTCCATGCTCACACAGCAGCCTGAGGTGCCTTTAAAGATGTAAATCAAGCCATTACATTCCTTGTGTAGGTCATCAGTGACTTCCCATCTCACAGGGAGAGTACAACTTCAAGTCCTTCCATACCCTTGAGGTCTCACGAGATCCAGCCCTTTCTCCCCCTCTGGCCTTGGCTTTCCAGCTCCTCTGCCCTCACGTATTGCTTCTCTTCTTGAGCACACCCTGCTCTTTCTTGCCCAGGTTCTTTGCAGGTGTTGTTTCCTCTAGCCCTTTGCCTGGCTGGAGCTCTGAAGAGAACACTCTTATTTTCTTCAAGCATTTGTTCACCTCCTGAAATTAGTTTATTTTCCTTTTATTTGCTTGTTTATTATTTGTCTTCCTTTTAGGGAGGAATATCCTTGGGGAAGGAGCCATGTCTGCCCTGACCACCACATATTCCAAACACTTAAGTCCAGGTTAATGTTAACATGGCAAGACCTCAGGCTGGAGTCCAAAGGGTGGCTCTTGGCCTTTGGCCCTCCTTCCCTTCCCTTCCCTTCCCTTCCCATCCTTGGTTTGATCCTGCTGAGCAGCCTCCTACACAACAGTGTAGACAGCCCAACCGGCACAGCCAAAGAGCATCCCCACCCACTGAAAACAGAGGCCTCTTAGCTACCCTCAAGCCGAGAGAGGACCTACTTGGCACAGAGAATTGTGCAGTTTGGGCTGGGACTTCTGGGGTCCTGAAGTTGGTTTGGAAGGCCCAGGTAGACACGCTCCTGACTCTGTGAGCTCCTCTTGGGAGGTGTGGCTTGAGGATGGTCATAGAAGTGACTCCTAAAGTGTGGGCTTGATGATTAGGGCTAGGGTCAGAGCCGCCTAAGGCACTGTTTGGCAGAGTGAAAGCACTAAAGAAATACACACACGCACACAATTTTTAATAAGGAATGCTTTATGAATTTGCATGTTATCCTTGTGCAGGGGCCAGACTTATCTCTGTATCATTCCAATTTTAGTATATGCGCTGCTGAAGCGAGCACTAAAGAAATATTTTTGAATAAAGTAATTGCCATGAAAGGAAGAACAGTCCTAGCCCCATCCACTTGGACCTGGCACTGGGCTGAGCTGGATTTGGGAAGAGCAATTCTCCTCTGATCCCTACTTTCCCAACACATGACACATGCATGTGAACACACTGAAACACACACTTCCAGATGGGAGTTCTTTGCTTCACATTGTTATGGGCTAAATTATGTCCCCTCCCCTCAAAGAGGTAATTTAGGTTAAATGAAGTCATTACCAGTCTGATCCAACATGACCAGAGTTCTTAGGCAATTAGGACAGAGACACATAGAGGAAAGACCATGTGAAGCCACAGCTAGAGAGGCCTCGAGAGAAACCAACCCTGATGACAAATTGATTTCAAATTTCTAAACTTCAGAATCATGAGGAGATAAGTTTTCATTGTTTAAGCCACCTCGTCTGTGTTACTTTGTTATGGCAGTCCTAGGAAACAAACACATGAGCTCATTTTCAGTGTGTGCCCAGACTTGTGGTCTAGGATCGGTTCTGGGACCATGGATTGTGGGGACCCTGGACATAACCCTCTCCTCTTTGGGCATCAGCTTCCTCTCCATGAATGGAGGCTGATGGCCTGGGGTAGCCTAAAGGCCTTGTCAGCCTATGATTCTACAACTCTCATCTCTGGTTTCCCCTGATAAGACAATAATGGGCTCAGAGTGTTCTCCCCAAATCAATGCTTAACAAGTATCACTGTACAATACATGAATGAATGAGCCAGAGAGAGGCAGAAAGGGAGTCTGTGGGGAAGGGGAAGGGGAAGGTACAGAATTACACAGATATACAGATGTAAGACGGAGACCAGGAGAAGTGGAAACAAGATGGTAGAGAGACGGGGAAAATTCTCTCATGATTTGAGAGCCTTCGATTGCTCCAGAAGCCCAGCTTTTCTTTTTATTGGAATTGGGCCTGGGACTAGGTTTCTGGTGGGCATGGGGTTAGGGCTGATGGAGGCATACAGCCTGGAGCTGGGCCTGGGATCGTGTCCAGGACTGAGGTCCGGATCAGGCTGGAGGCTGGGCTTGGGGTGGGAGTCAGAGATAGGGCCATCTTGACTCTTCTCCTCCAGGGAGAATCTTCTCCCCTTTTGCCTTTCTGGTGGCTTTCTTGGGTTCCTCATTTTTGTGACTTAGGACTGGAGGGGGCTCTCTAGAAGAAGACAGGGTGCAGATTACTGTTTCTCATCTTCCCCACATCTTTTTTTCACTCCCTGCCCCTGAAGTTCCCCAAATTGGCATTTTCTCCAAATCCACAGCCAGAGACTCAATCTTCTGTTCCCATCCCCTGCCTGAGCTGCCAGCAGCTGGGGCCTTCCTCTGGGGCTCAGATGCCAGGTTCTGAGCCTGGCTGATTCTGATTCCTGTCACTCCCTAGGGCAGTCAATGCAAATGAACCACCTGAAGCTCAGCAGGTGGAGAAGGAGAGCTTTCCCTGCAGCAATTGGGAGGAGTTGAAAAGGAGTAAAGGATTTGATTTTCATTGAGTACCTACTACTAAGAGAACTACGGCTATGCAAAAAAAAAAAAAAAAAAAAGCTCAGTGTTAGATACCTTGCCTTACATTAACCCATTTAATTCCCACAAGACTACAAGAACAGGGTAAGGCAGGTATTATTATACCCACTTCCAGCTGTAGAAACTGAAGTTCAGAGACCTTTAGTAACTTTTTCTTGGTTCACTTACAGCAGGTAAATATCAGAACTAGAATCAAAATCATATATGTTTGGCTCCAAAGCCCTACCTGCCTTCCAACAGGGAGTCATTTCTACATAGATTGGACCCTTGCTTTTTTTTTTTTCCTAGCCATGGTACTGGGTTCAGAGATTGAGTGATGAAGAAGATAGTTCCTGAGCTTAAGGCAGTCCAGATAGGGAGAGAATACATAAACAGACAAGGAGAGACAAATACCATCTCTTTTTTTTATGCAATGCCTATGTATAGGTGCAGATACCTATCTGGGTCCTGGGAATTTGGGACTAAGTGAGAAAAAGTCCCTGCTCTTGTGATTCCTGCCTTTAAGTGTGTGCCAAAACATACTAACCTAAATGCACAAAATGTATAATGTATTACATTGTGAACAGTGCAATAGAGAGAAAGAGAGCAGGGAAGAGGGGAGGGAGGTGATGGGGGTGGAAACACAGCCTCCTCATGTGGGCACATGGGAGGTAGTGTGGGAGACCTACTTTCTTGTCCTCTAGGGCTGGTGCTGGGAGTGCTTCACATGCCCTGCCTTTTCCATTCTCTCTGTGAGAGGGTGGCTCTCCTATGGTGGTTTTGCTTAGGTGAGGTTCACATACCCTGGACCCCAGCCCTTTTCCATGTGGACCCAAATGTTAAGGTGAATTTTGGATGTTTATGGTGGCATTTGTGCACAGAAAGGACTATTTACTGTCATCTTGTTTTTTTGTAAAATTAACAATTTGTTAAGGTAAATTTTTTTTCTTTTTTTTTTCAATAGTTTTGGGAGTACAAATGGTATTTTGTTACATCAATGCACTGCATAGTGGGGAAGATGTCTGGGCTTTAAGTATACCCATCATCCCCTCCTGTGCACGTTGTACCTAATAGGTATTTTTTTTGTCCCCCCACCCATTCCTACCCTCCCCTTTCTGAGTCTCCAATGTCCATTATACCATTTTCTATGCCACTGCAGAGTCTTAGTTTAGCTCCCACTTACAAATGAGGACATAGAATGTTTGGTTTTCTGTTCCTGAGTTAGTTCATTTAGGATGATGTTCTCTGATTCCATCCAAGTTGCTGCAGAAGACATTATTTTATTCTTTTTGATGTTTGAATAGTATTCATGGTATATTTATACCACATTTTTATTATTCACTAGTCAGTCAGTGAGTGTTTAGGTTGATTCTCCAGCTTTGCTATTGTAAATTGTGCTGCGATGAACATGTGAGTGCAGGTGTCTTTTTTGTATAACAAACCTCTGTTCCTTTGTGTAGAAACCAAGTAGTGGGATTGCAGGATCAAATGATAGATCTACTTTTAGTTCTTTGAGAAATCTCCATTTTGTTTCTATAGAGGTTTTACTAATTTACACTACCACCAACAGTGTAAATTCCCTTTTCACTGCCTCAGCACCAGCATCTATTTTTAAAAATTTTTTAATAATGACCATTCTGACTGGTGTAAGGTAGTAACTCACTGTGGTTTTAATTTGCATTTTCCTGATGATTGGTGATGTTGAGTATTTTTTGTATGCTTGTTGGCCCTTTCTGTGTTTTCTTTCGAGAGATGTCTGTTCATGTCATTTGCCCACTTTTTTTTTTTTTGAGTTGGAGTCTCACTCTGCTGCTCCCAACCACCGCAGCCTCGACCTGCTGGGCTTCGGCGATCCTTCCGCCTCAGTCTTTCAAGTAGCTGGAACTACAGGCACACGCTACCACGCCTGGCTAATTTTTGATTTATTGTTGGGATGAGGTCTTGCCAAGTTGCCTAGGCGGGTCTTGAACCTGTGCGCTTAGGCAATTCACTCATCTCAGCCTCCCAAGGTGCGGGATTACAGACTGAGCCACCGAGCCTGGCTATTTGCCCACTTTATAATGGGGTCATTTACTTTTTTCTTTCTGGTTTGTTTGAGTTTTTTGTAAATTCAGGATATTAACTCTTTGTCAGATACATAGTTTGCAAAAATCATCTCTCATTGTATAGGTTGACTATTTGCTCTGTTGATTATTTCTTTGACTGTGCAGAAACTTTTTAGTTCAATTAAATCCCGCTTTATTTATTGTTTTTTTTGCTTTTGGGGGTTTAACCATAAATTTTTTGCCTAGGCTAATACCCAGAAGAGTTTTTCTCCTAGGTTTTCTTATAAGATTTTTATGATTTCAGATCTGACATTTAAGTCTTTAATCCATCTTGAGTTAATTTCTGTATATAGGAAGAGATAGAGATTGTGTCATTTTTCTGTATATAGCTATCCAATTTCCCCAGCACCATTTGTTGACTGTGTCCATTTTCAAGTGGATGTTTTTGTGTACTTTGTCAAAGATCAGCTCGTTGTCAGTATTTGGGTTTATTTCTGAATTCTCTATTCGGTTCCATTGGTTCATGTGTCTGCTCTTGTACCAGTACCATAATATTTTGGATACTATAGCCTTGTACTATAATTTGAAGTCAAGTAATATGATGCCTCCAACTTTGTTCATTTTGCTTAGGCTTGCGTTGGCAATTCTGGCTCTTTTTTGGTTCCATATGAATTGTAGAATTGTTTTTTCTAATTTTGTGAAAAATAGTGTTGATAGTTTGATAGGGATTGCATTGAATCTGTAGATTTTTTTTTTTTTTTTGAGTTGGAGTCTCACTCTGTTACCCAGACTGGAGTGCAGTGGCCGCTCCCGGCCACCGCAGCCTCGACCTG
>NW_007248866.1:276339-278065 GCF_000164805.1 Carlito syrichta
CCGGCGATCCTTCCGCCTTAGCCTTCCAAGTAGCCGGAATTACAGGTGCGCGCTACCACGCCCGGCTAATTTTATTTTGATTTATTGTAGAGATGAGGTCTCGCCTGCCCAGGCAGTTCTCAAACCTGCGGGCTCAGGCAATCCACTCACCTCAGCCTCCCAAAGGCACAGGATTACAGGCTGAGCCACCGAGCCCGGCCAAATTCATTTTTAATTCCAGGAGTCTTTTGGAGGAGTCTTTAGGATGTTCTAGGTATAAGATCATATCATCGGCATACAGAGATAGTTTGATTTCTTCTTTTCAAATTTGGATATATTTTATTCCTTTCTCCTGCTGATTGCTCTGGCTAGGTCTTTCAGTACTATATTGAGTAGGAGTGGTGAAAGTGGACAACTTTGCCTTGTTCCAGTTCTGAGGGGGAATGTGTTCAACTTTTCTTCATTCAGTTTGACATTGGCTATAGGTTTGTCATATATGGCTTTTATTATTTTGAGAAATGTTCCTTATATGCCTATTTTGCTGAGGTTTTTTTAATCATGAAAGGATGCTGGATCTTATTGAATTTTTTTTTTCTGCATCCATTGAAATGATCATATGGTTTTATATTATATGTTACTTGTTTTGAATTGGAGTCTTACTCTGTTGCCCAGGCTGGAGTGCAGTGGCACAATTATCACTACCGCGGCCTCAACCTACTGGGCTCAGGTGATCCTTCTGCCTCAGCCTTCCAGGAAGCTGAAACTACAGGTGTGTGCCACCACACCTGGATAATTTTTGGAGTTATTGTAGAGATGAGGTCTTGGTATGTTGCCCAGGCTAGTCTCAAACCCTTGGGCTTAGGAAATCCTCTCACCTCTGCCTCCCAAAATTCTGGGATTATAGGCATGAGCCACTGCACCTGGCAATTTTTGTTTTTAATTCTGCTTATGTGATGAATCACGTTTACTGACTATTGTATATTGAACTATCCTTGCATTCCTGGGATAAAACCCACTTGATCATGGTGGTGGACTTATTATTATTATTTTTTAATGTGTTGTTGAATTCGGTTTGCTAATATTTTGTTAAGAATTTTTGAGACTATGTTCCTTAGGGATATAGGTCTATCGTTTTCTTTCCTTTCCTTTTCTTTCTTTCTCCCCACCCCCTTTCTTTCGAGTTGAAGTCTCACTCTGCTGCCCAGACTGGAGTGCACAATCACAGCTCATAATAGCTTCAATCTCCTGGACTCAGATGATCCCTCCTCCTCAGACTCCTGAGGAGCTGGGACTCCAGACACATACCACCACACCCATCTCATTTTGCAACTTTTTTTGTAGAGATGAAGTCTCTTTATGTTGCCCAGACTGGTCTTAAACTCATGGGCTCAGGCAATCCTCTTGCCTCAGCCTCCCAGATGTTAGGATTACAGGGATGAGCCACTGTGCCCAGCTAGTTTTCTTTTCTTGCGTCTTGTCCTGGCTTTGGTATAAGGGTGATATTGGCTTTGTACAGTGAATTAGGGAGAATTCCCTCCTCTTCAACCTTATGGAATTGTTTCAGTAGAATTGGTACCAGTTCTCTGAAAGTCTGGTAGAGACCAGGCTTGGTGGCTCAGGCTATAATCCAAGCATTTTGGGAGGCCAAGGTGAGTGGATTGTCTGAGCCCACAGGTTCAAGACCAACCTGGGCAACTTGGCAAGACCTCATCTCTACAATAAATAAAAAAATTAGCCAGGTGTGGTA
>NW_007248866.1:278085-282057 GCF_000164805.1 Carlito syrichta
TGTAGTTCTGGCTACTTGGAAGGCTGAGGCAGAAGGATCACTGGAGCCCAGCAGGTCGATGCTGGGGTGGCCGTGAGTATGTCACTGCACTCAAGCTTGGGTGATAGAGTGAGACTCCAACTCAAAAAAAAAAAAAGAAAAAGAAAAAGAAAAGAAAAGAAAAGAAAAGAAAAAGAAAGTCTGGTAGAATTCAGTTGTGAATCTGTCAGATCCTGGACTTTTTTTTTTTTGGTAAAAGACTTTTAGTTACTGTTTCAATCTTGCTACTCATTATTTGTTTGTTCAGGGTTTTTATTTCTTTCTGATTCAAAGGAAGAGTTGCATATTTCCAAAAATTAATCCATTTCTTCTAGATTGTCTAGTATGTTTGCATAGAAGTGTTCATAATAATCTCAGATGATCGTTTGCATTTTCCTTGTATCAGTCATAATATAAAATACATTTTAAAACTAGTTTTTTAAAGTTTCTTGCACATTCAGTTTATAAATGTGATTATTCTTTTTTCTAAATTGAGCTAAATAAGGGCCATCAACTTTACTAATTAACATAATAACAAAAGTTGAGGCTGGACATGGTGGCTTACGCTTATAATCCCTGCACTTTGGGAGGATCACTTGAGCCCAGGAGTTTGAGACCAGTCTGGGCAACATAATGAGATGTCATTTCTATAAACAAACAAACAGAAACAACTAGCCAGGCATTGTGACATGTGTCTGTAGTCCCAGCTACTTGGCAGGCTGAATAAGAATTGCTTGAGCCCAGGAGGTCGTGGCTAAGGTGAGCCATGATTGTGCTAGTGCGCTCCAGATTGGGCAACAGAGTGAAACCCTGACTCAAAAACAAACAAAAAACCCAAAAAAACAATTCCCCCCAAAATCCAGAAAACCCAAATTTGAATACACAAACTCTCTTAAATAATCAGTTTCATTCACAATGCAGTTAAATGCCCAGAAGCATTTAAAAGTGAATTTATACATTTGGTGTATTTTGAGTATTCTAAAATGCTTGACCTAACAATAAAAAAAGTAAAGAAGATAAAATAATACTCATAATGAATCTCAAGGTCTCATAAATATTCTAATACCTTTTACAAACATAATTAAATTATTTTGTGCATTTCAACTGGAATCCCAAGCCTAAAATCAAGTACTTTATTTTATACTTTAATTTCATATCACAGGGCTAATTTAAAATCTTTTATTTGGTGTGCTAAATTTTCTTACATATTATGATACCAAACATAGTTTGCTCTTAAATTTAGCACCAAAAATATTAACACTACATGCTTGATTTACTTTATCATCTATATATTAGTTTCAAACCTTCCTAGATTTGGAATACATTTCCTTGAAGGAAAAGCCTTAACATCAAGTGTCACCTGGGGTTGCCGGGGTTGCCTGAGGCTACTTGCTGGACAATATTGACACTGGCTGTGGGTCTGGAGCTGCTTAGGACTCCAGTATGATTTTCCTGGAGCCACAGGGAGAAGTTCTATGTGCTTTTCTAGCTTCTAAATCCATACGCTTCTAGGTGTGATTGAACCCGCAGTCCACATTTCCTGGTTTCCATATTCCATTTTTTTGTTTGGTTGGACTTGAAAAGATGGAATAAATGCACAACTGCTAAGGTTCCAATTACTTTCCTTCACTTTCCAGCTGGGGTGAATACAAAATTTATTCAGTCTGAGCAGGACCCAAATTTACCAGGCATTCATGATTGACTTTTCATGCTGATGACCTTATGGGGACAACACATCTCTTCTCAGTCCCCACAGAAGTCCCCTTCTGGGTGGATTCCTTTCGTTCAACCAGATGACTTCTGAGATAGTTGAAGGACTCTCCCCCTGAGATCACTCACACTTTATCTTCACACTGGGGGATTACAGAAGCTCTTGAAGATCTCTTCCAGTCTTCCAAGAGTTGTTGGTTGCTGAGAGGGGACTCCCTTTCCCTTCACCTTAGCTAGGGATGGTTCTTTCAGCTTTGGTTGAGCAGCATAATTCTGAGGACCTTGGTCCTCAGAAAACTCCAGTTAGGAAGCAACATCTCACCACCCTCTTTGTAAAATCATCTCTACAATTCTGAGGGAGTTCTGGAAGGCCTCATATTAGAGGTGGGAAAGGGAAGGACAAGGCACATCCCACTTGTAGAAACTCTATTCTCCAAACACCTCCTACTCTTCCTTCCAGTCCACTTCTTGCTTTTGTTTTACGTACTATTATTATTATTATTATTCTGAGACAGGGTCTTACTCTGTCCCCCAGAGTGGAGTGCAATGACATGATCACAGCTCATCACAACCTTGAAATCCTGGGCTCAAGCGATCCTCCCACCTCAGCCTTCCAATCAGCTGAGACTACAGGAATGAGCCACAACGCCCAGCTAATTTTTTGATTTTTGTTGTTGTTGTTGTTGTAGAAATGAGGTCTTGTAATGCTGGTCTTGAACTCCTGGACTCAAGCAATCCTTCTACCTCGACCTCCCAAGTTGCTAAGATTACAGGCGTGAGCCACCATGCCTGGCCTTGTTTTTGTTTTAGAGTCTCATCCACTGTTACAAAGAACATTCACTTCTTCTGGATCACAGAACCCACTTGTTTCCATGTATACTTGGTGTGGAGACAAAAGTGACTCCAGCTGGGCTCGGTGGCTCTGCCTGTAATCCCGCGCCTTTGGGAGGCTGAGGTGAGTGGATTGCCTGAGCAATTCAAACCAGCCTGGGCAACTTGGCGAGACCTCATCTCTACAATAAATCAAAAATCAGCCGGGCATGGTAGCGCGTGCCTGTAGTTCCAGGTACTTGGAAGGCAGAGGCGGAAGGATTACTGGAGCCCAGCAGTTCTAGGCTGCGGTGGCCGGGAGCGGCCACTGCACTCCAGTCTGGGTGACAGAGTGAGACTCCAACTCAAAAAAAAAAAAAAGTGACTCCATCTTGGATGCTAATCCACCATGTTGATATCTGATTAACCCCAGTTCCAAGAGCCTCCTCCTTTCTTCTTTATTTACTGTCCATAGGGTAAGAACATGTACTCCCCGGAAATCCTGCCTTTAGATAAAAATAACCTTGATGTTATCGCACAAATTGTAGGCTATGATGCACATAGTCTTCTTCCCAGCTCTGGTGGGTTGCCTTTAATTGCCCGGTGTGAGCAGGGTTGCTCTTCCCTGTGGTATATAAGCCTGGGTCTGCAGAGTAATTTGGAGATCCACCATCTGGTGGCTTCCTGAGATGTGGTTTCTGCTTGTAAGTCACTATTAAATGTTTCTTTCTGAGGAACTGGATTGGTTAACTTCTTTCTTCGGCTTCTCAGTTCCCTTAACCTTTGGGTTGGTTGGTGGAACATTGGCCTTCATTGAACCTGGAAGTTCAGTGTAGTCCTTGGTTCTTGCCTGTGTGTGTGGCGTATGGTGGGGTAGGTGAGAGGTAGGGGCACAAGAGAAAATGAATAGAATTCTCTTTCCATGTCTCAAGTTATTGTTAGAAGTAACCACAGCATCCCTTATCCTGTTCTAATAAAATTTCTGCTATGAAGCAGAAAGGGGGCTTGAGATGCCATTTACATTCAGTTATGAGAAAATAAAGAGAAATTTGAGAACCTTGAGCTGTGACTGCTGTAGTAAGAGTCGAAGAGGTGTTTGAGGGGTGGATGTGCAGCTCACCAAGTGAGGCAGGAGAGAGATGGGTCAGGGCTGCATCCAGGGGCTTCTCACAAAGAGCACAGGAGGAGCAGACCAGCGGGTGGCAGTGGCGGGGACACACACTTCCCACAAGTATTTGAAGGACTTACAAAAAAAACCCACAACACCCCCCCAGACCAAAACAACCCAAGCAGCAGCAACAACACAGAAGAAAAATGTTAAAATATATCTGAGAGTGAACATAAAAGATATGGACCGGGGAAACTGAAATAAAAAACAAGAAAGGAAGAAAGGGGGCGGGGCTTTGAGGGCAGGCAGGGGGAGTGGGGTTTAGG